>NW_011500110.1:36912-62176 GCF_000495115.2 Populus euphratica
AACTTTTGAAGATAAAGACCCTAATGAAGCAATAGAGTACTTAGACTTGTTAGCTGAAAATGCTTAAAATTGAGACACCGCAGGTACTTATGAGGCACCAAGTAAAACTCAACCTCAAACATCTAGTGGAGGTATGTACAACCTTAAAAAAGATCATAACCTTCAAGCCAAGTTTGCATCTTTAGTTAGAAAAGTCAAGACACTAGAATTAACAAAGAGTGATCAATTAAAATCTGTTTAAGATATTATATGTCAAATCTGTGAAACAAATAAACACTTAACTAATGATTGTCCAACTTTGCCTTCTTTTCAGGAATGTCTTTATGAACAAGCTCATGCTTTAAATAGTTTCCAAAGCCCTAATCATAATCCATACTCGTAAACATATAACACTGGTTGGAGAAATCGCCTAAATTTCAGTTGGAAGAGTGATAAATGCACAAACTTCACAACCACTGTTTCAAGCACACCATAATTTCCAAAATTCTCACAGATATACACTTTCTTATGCTCCACCTCCTAGAAGAAATCTTAAGGAAACATTACATGCATTCATTGAAAAGGAAGAGACAATTAATACTCAACTTACTCAAAGCATGAAAAATGTTAAAGATACTCTTACAAGATTAACATCTGCTCTCAATTTTCAAGAGAAAGGTATATTTCCATCTCAAACACAATAAAATTCGAAGGGGCAATACAATATAAATAGAAGTAGTTCTGGAAGCCAACATATGGATTAAGTCAAATCAGTCCCTACTCTTCGCAGTGGTAAGGTTATCAAAAAACCCACCCTTGAACTTTGTAAGAAAGATGATGAGTCAATCTTTAAGGGTAAGGAAGTGGTTGAATCTGAATATTATAAGGAAAAGACTAATTCCCCACTAGCACTTCCATTTCTCATGTCATGAACAAATAAAGAAAAGTCAATCACAATTCTGAAATCTTTGAAATTTTCAAATAGGTAAGGATCAATATACCTTTGCTGGATGTTATTAAACAAGTTCCTTTTTATGCTAAATTTTTGAAAAATCTATGCATTGTAAAGAGAAAACTGAATGTGAAAAAGAAAGCCTTTTTAGCCGAACACGTAAGTGCTATTTTTCAGAATAATAATGCTCTGAAATATAAAAACCTTGGTTGTCCCATAATTTCTTGCTTAATTAAAGAACATAAAATTAAAAGATCCTTACTTGATCTTTGAGCTAGTGTGAATTTACTTCTATATTCAGTTTTTCAGAGTCTCAATATAGGTGAGTTAAAACCAACTTCTGTAACTCTTTTACTTGCTGATAGATTTGTAAAAGTGCCTAGAGGAATAATTAAAGATGTGTTAGTACAAGTCGATAAATTCATTTATCCTGTGGATTTTATTGTCTTGGACACAGAACCTGTTGAAGCATGTAATTCATTTCCTGTTATTTTAAGACGTCCATTTCTTGCAACTTCTAATGCATTGATTAATTGTAGGAATGGACTGATGAAGCTATCATTTGGAAACATGACATTGGAGATTAGAGATGAATATTTTTAATATTTATAAATAACCTGGAAATGAAAATAGATCTTATTAACAAATTAGTTTATGATCAACTTGAATCTACTTTAAGTAAAAATGAATTGGATGAAACTGAAGATTTGCAAATGATTTATTCTGAGGAAGAAATCACGGATGAAACAAGCACCGAAAATGTTGATGCAAATCTTTTGTCAACAGTGACAACAGATTCGACATCTGACATCACACCATCAATCAATGATTACTTTCTTAATGAAACTTTTTCTTAGTCCAATGCCATGGTATGATAAAAATATCAATTTTCTTACTTTAGCAGATATGCCAACTCATTAGAGTACCCAAGACAAAAGAAGTTTTTGAGTGACATGCAAAACTTTTATTGGGATGACCTTTACTTATTTAAATATTATCCTGGTCAAATATTTCAAAGATTCATTCCCAACAATGAGATAAGTGGTGTCATTAAACTTTGTCATTCTGAAGCATGTGGGAGTTATTTCTCGTCAAAAAAGACAGTTGCAAAAATCTTTCAAAATGGATTTTATTAGCCCATCACATTCAAGGACTCACATGCATTCTACAAAGCTTGTGAAAATTGTCAAAAGTCAGGATTTATTTCAAAACATAAAGAATTTTTAGATAATCTTTTATTGACTTTTGAGATATATCCTGGTGGAGATGTGCATTGTGCATTTTATGATTTACGACCCTATTTCTGTAAAGAACATGCTAGAAATATAGTCTTGGGAATCTGACTAGAAAAAACCATGTTTGCTAGTTTTTTAAAAAACTAGATGGAAAGCTTATCCCCAACCCATAGAAGGCGTTTAAGCTGTTCTTGGATGTAAAACTAAGAGAAGATATGAGCCACAATCACAATTACATGTACATACACATGTTTTTTTAAAAATAATAATAATAAAATAAATAAATAAAGAGAGAGAGTATGAGACTCCAACTAGCCTACATATAGGTGGTATAATTGCGTTTTCAAGTTCTTATCTATAAAATCTTCTCTTCCTTCATTTTATTTCTACTCAACCCATACATTCAACAGATATAGAAGAGTATAGAAATGGTAGGTTTCTCAAGTCATCATATAAGAAATATTTGTGTTTTCGATGGATCAGTCTTGGAAAAGAAAATGAGTTTTTAGAATCAGCAAATCATCTTGGTCAGGTACTAACTGAGAGAAAGATTCATTTAGTGTATGGGGGAGGCAGCCTTTGGTTAATAGGGGGGTGTCACTAGTTGCATTTTTAAGAGATAGTCAAGTTATAGGGGTTGTCCCCAAAGCTTTAGCACAAAGGAATATTATTGGAAAAATAATTGGAGAAGAACTACAGGTGTCCATAATGTCTGATCAAATAAATGCAATGTTTAAACATATTGATGTCTTCATTGTCTTACTAGGTGGTTTGGGCACATTGGAAGAAATCTTTCATATTTTCTCTTGGGCTCAACTGCATATTCACCATAAACCCATAAGTCTGTTAAATGTTAATGGTTATTATGACAAATTATTGTCGTTTCTTGATCATGCTGTGGAACAAGAATTTTTAGCATTTTTAGCATGACAAATCATAATCTCTGTTGCTACTGCTGAACAATTGACTGACCAACTACAATATTTTATTCCTGTAATTGATCCCTTCATGAGTCGCATAAATTGGACATTTAAGAAAAGCCGTAAAAAGCTTAGATTGGATTTAAGCCTTCATTTATGAATTTTTGTGTCTTTTGATTTTATTATTGTGTTTTGTTGTTTCTGATATTTGTTTAAGTGTGTTTCGGGTTTGTCAGTGTTTGTTATTTCAAGTGATGTCTTCTATACTTTATCTTTCTACCTTAGGACATTGAGGACAATGTCTCGTTTTGGTTGGGGGGGAAGTATAGTACTTGAAAAAAAAAATAACTAACGGTTTTTTCTATTTCATAAAGCATATACAAAATTATTGTTAATAAGATGGCAGAATAAATGAGTTTTTTTTATTAAAGTGACTCTTGAGATGCATCTTAGTAACCATTCTTAACAAGGTCTATCATAATACTTCTTGAAATATTCAAGTTTACAAACTCTCGCATTGTTATCACTTAATTCTGCTCATATACTTATTTAACATGTATTCTTAAACCTTAATTTTCACACATATACTTTAATATATGATTGTGGGTTGTATATTAGATTATTATATCATTTATGCTCTTTTATTAAAGATAACAACTAAAGAAAAGGGATAGTATATAATTTGCTAAAAAATAATGATAATAAAAACGTAGATAAGTTTGGTTTCGTAACCTCCCTAACATAAGCAATTAAGCTCGAAGGGTATTTTAACACCTAATACCCTAAAGTCAACTGACTTGGAAGCTATTGGCCCAACGCATGTTACATGGGTTGAAGAGAAAAACTTAAAGGAATCAAACATTGCAATATCTATGTATCAGTATCTGCAACCCGAGTTACTAAGCTCATAGGGGTGTCTCAATACCTAATACCTGAAGACCAACTAATCCGAGAGTCATTAGTCGAAAGCTCGTTACATGGGTTAAAAATGCATCGTGTTTTAAGTTATATATATATATTAGAAAATAAATTGTGCTTTGATTAATAGAAAATTGATGCATATTATCAATATATAAGAAAACAAATGATTTTCTTTCAATCATCACAATCAATTTGAAATAAGTTATTGCGTTAATTTGTTGAATATTTGGGTGATCGCCGACAATGTTACATACTTTATATACTATTACTTCATGTCTTAAATTCAAGTTCCCCCTTTAAACATGCCAAGAATTTCTAGATGTTTTTTGTTCAAGAAGAAAAAAAGAAAAAGATAGTGCAAGGCTTCTTAAATAGTAGTAATAGTAGATTTTTTTGTGCGCTATAATGCAAAGCGAGTGAATTTTTTCTAATAAAAAAAAGATGTACAAATGGTGATAACTTGGGTGAATTTATATTAACTTAATTAACTCATGATTTGGGATAACCCCAGAGAAAAGAAATGTAAAAAGAAATAGAAAGTTTAAGGTCCAATAGCCTAAAGTCAAATGATAAAATAAAAAAACAAAAAAAAACCTAAAGTTAAATTGGATTAATCTCCCAAACTAGCAACTTTGATAACGAAACCGAGATGACTATATAGAAGATCAAAAACAAATCTTGAATAAAATTCTTAACCATCAAAAAATAAAAAATAAAACAGATAGCAATCAAAACAATAAGGACCAAATCTGGTATAAAAACTGACTTAATCGAAAAATAAAATTATAAAAAAGAGCAATTAAAAGAAAAATAACCACAATTAGATAAAACAATGAAATGAAATGCCGAGAAACAAAATTAAAAGAAAACAAATTAAGAAAATGATTAAAAAAAATAAGAACTAAATCTCGACAAAAAAGAAATGAAATAAAAAAACCAAGAAAAGGATTAAAAAAATCAAAATAATGAGTTTTTTTTCTCCATTATTTTTTTTATCAAAAGAATACCATTTTTACTTTTTAAATAAATAAAAAATCAAACAATTAGCTAGGAGAAAATCATGTCAACACCCTTTGATTATTTTTTTTTGCCATATTGTTTTTATCAAAATGATGTTATTTTTACTTCCTGCATAATAAAAAAATTGATTGACCTCAATGACCTTGGTTATTCAACCCAACTTGTGACGACTCTCGGTCCGAGTTTTAAAAATATGATAAAAAAAAAATTAAGCACCAAGTATGATATGAAAAATCAATGAAATTAAACAATGAGAGATAAAATTACCACAAACATTTAATAAAGAAGAGAACTCAAAATAGAAGGAATTGTAATCATAAGAATGCAAATCAAATTCAACAAAAGAAAGAATTAAAATCAAATGATTAGGGATTAAATTGAAAAATAAAATAGAAAAAGATTAAAATCAAAATAAATAAGAATTAAAAGAATAAGGATCAAATTTGATTAAAAAACATAAAAAATAAAACGCTAAGGGATGAAATTGAAAAACAAATAAATCAAATTCGATATAGTTGAAAGATTAAGGACCGCTTTGCAATCTTACAAGTCTAATGCACCTTTTAAGGTGGAGGAGAGAGAAAAAAAAAAGAATAGGAGAAAAACTGTTATCAGAGCTCCTTCATGCTATGGATGTCAACACGCACCGTCTCATTGTGTAAAGGGTGACATGCTGCTTTAGAAAAAACCTTAAAAAATTACTAACAACCACTAGAAGGCATTGCACATGTCGTTCAAAATACATGGACACCTCTTACTTGCTTGCTAATTTAATATAATTTGGTTTGAATTTATGGTGTTAAGGCATAATTAGAAAATTTAAAAAACAAATTTAAAAATAGAAGAAAATTGCATAGCCAATCCCAAATATGCATGAAAAAGTACTTATTGATTCACCTATTTTCATTTGTCTTTTTACAATCCCTTTGTTTTAGGAATTTTAATTTTAGTTTAAAATTTTATTTTGTTTATTTTTCAATCTATTAATTTAAGAGATGATTGAGAAAATCATCAAAAAATTGCGAATAAAAGAGAAAGTTATTGGTTAAATAGATTTTAAAAATAAAAAAATATCAATTTTGGTATTAATAATTTTTATTTGAGATGAAAAGTTTCATTGAGGTTTTTTTGAGCCTTTATTTTAATGAAGAAAATATATTAGGATTGAGAAAAAAAATTCTAATTTAATTTTATGTCTTGGACTGATATAAAATTTTTTTTTAGTAGATAGATGAGTTTAGTTTATTAATGTTTTAAGAATGCTTATAAAGTGTTTTTTTTAGTAAAAATAAGTTAAAAATAGTTTTTTATCCAAAAAGCCAATCGAATTTTCTAGCCACTACTTTAGTGGTTAGAATTCTTACAATAAACGATGATTTGTATGTGTTTTTTAATAAATTATTATATTAATTTTTTTTATAATTTAATTGTTTTTTAAATTTACGTATGTGTTTCAAAAAATTACAAAAAATTACGGTTATCATTCTTAATAGATAAAATAATAAATTTACTCCCATATATAATGAAATAACACAAATACCCAAACTATATGTCAATCCAACGTACACAGATTTGGACACTTCAAGGTGTTCATTAATATATCTTTCACAATCGGTGTATAATTCCTCTAGAACTTTGAAATTTTCAATTGGAACTTGATTTTTCAAAGAAGGGCGGAGCTGAAATCTTGATTGGAACTTGGAAATTTTAAAACTTATTATTTTTTTTTTAATTAACTATGCAAGGAGGATTTTGGTAGGCATTGATTCAATTGCCGATTTTGCGTATTTTCAAGGCATGGCTAGGAGATGGGAACTTTCCTACTTCAAGCATTCTTGCCTTCTCTTCACAAACTTCTTATTCACTTGAATTCCAAAGAACAATTGGATGATGCTTGTTCTTATGGACAAAGCTTTTTGTGCAATTGAAAAGAAAAAGGAAAAAAAATATAACAATAATGGCGTCACTTATTTCTTGTGAGCTTGCTGAAGATTGAAAATTGAAAAACAAAAGGAAAAGAAACAAGTTAGCCATGGTGAGTAGGGTTTTTTTAGTTTAATAGTAAAATTGGAATGTTAATATTGTAAGGGTTTTTTAGTCATTAAATAAAATATAATAACAATATTGTAAATAATCTAGCATTTTTTTATGTGTTTAGAAAGTAAATCATTATAAAGTTATTAAAGTATAGGATCTATAATGTAATTTTTCAAAATGCAAAGACAAAGTAAATAAAAAAAGCAATCAAACTATAAAAGGTTTGATATAATTTTCCATAAAAAAATAAAAAAAATAAAATCACATGTATAATGTACTTTTTGAAAAAATCTCAATAATGTAAAATTAGATATCCTAATATATATACATTTCATCATTTTTTTATTATAGATCTAAGTTGACAGTTTCATGTTTCATGATTGGATCATGATAAAAAAAAGTCCAAGTTATAATGAGCTCAACTTGACATTTAAAAGGCTTCATCATGAACTCAAGATAAGTTTAAAAATATTATTTTTTATGAAAGATTTATTTATTTGCTAGAAATAGTTTTTTTAAGTAATTTTTTAGAAAGTAAATTTTAGAAAAGTAAATTATTTTCTGATATTTGGTAGTATCATGAAAAAATAAATTGAAAATTACTTTTCAGTATTTGATTCCAAATTTTTCTTTGACTAAAAAATATTTTTTATTAATCAACTTTTCTAATAGCAAATAAACATAAAAAAAATTTGAAAAGTGATTTCTGAAAAATCACTTTCTGTTAAACAAACAAGGCCTTAACTTTTCAGATTTAACCACTTTTAGGAAAAAAAAAAAAAGAAAAACAGGAAATGTTCTTAGAGATGATAATGAAAACTTAAATACAGTTCTTACAAACAAAAAAAGATTAGATAATTAGAATTATGAGCTAATTAATATTAATTATTTTTATTAAAATAATATTTATTTTTAAAATATTATTTGTAATATTTAGATATTTTAATTGACCTATTAAGCATACTGAATCAAGCTAATTTTAGTAACTATAAATTTAACAATATTGTAAATAATCTAGCATTTTTTTTATTTTTTTAGGAAGTAAATCATTATAAAGTTATTAAAGTATAGGATGTAAAATGTAATTTTTCAAAATGCAAAGGCAAAGTAATAAAAAAAAAAAAGAAACTATAATAGGTTTGATGTAATTTTCCAAAAAAAAACAAAAGGAAGACCACATGTAATGTTATAACTCATTTTTTGGTTATTTCTCAATTCATATTTGTTTCTCTCTCCAAAAAATAATAAAATATAAAAAAAAATTAAAAAATATAAATAAGGAAAAAAAGATGTCAGAGTGCCTTAAAAATGTCAAAAATTGGTTAAGAAGATTAAAATTTGATAGTATTTTATTAATTGATGAGAACTTTGTTAATAAAGAAAATTCAATTTAAGGAAGAAAAGTCCAAAATTAGATGGTTATGGACTCAATTAAATTTTATTGAAAGTTTAATTGAATTTATGGAGAGTTTGATTGCAAAAAAATAATAATAATAATTTTGGAGTCAATTTGAGCCTTAATTGGAAGAAATTAAAGTTCTAGGATCAAATTATAATTTTTTAGAGTTAATTTGGTCAAATCAGGGGCTTAATTGCATAAATATTGAAGTTTGATGGCCAATTAGAGACTTAATTAAAGAAATCTGAAACCAAGAACCAAAATGAAAAATGGGCTTAAATAGAGAAGCTGTAATTAAAAGTGGATCAAGGGTCCAATTGAAGAAATTAGAAATTTATTGCTCAATTAACGGTCCAATTATATAAATTCAAGACCAAGGATCAAAGTGAAAAAGGCGGCAAACTTCAAAGCCGCTATTTTATTTTTGACAATGATGCAATTGCATTGATTTTTAAATTAAAATTGTAATTTAGAACTTGATTGAACAAATTACAAATTGAGAACCACTGTAAACTTTAACACGTTTTGCTGCCCTTTTTTTTTAATGAAACGGCGTGTTTTGACCAAAACAACATCGTTTCATGCTTTGTTTACAAAAAAAAGAAGTCCAAAACAATATTGTTTTAAAGGCACTGTATGTCTTTTTCCTTCCCTAGATGTGCGAAGTAGGGGAAGAAGTAGAGCTTTTTTTCTTTCCTTTGTCACCGTCATCAATCCTTTAAAAAAGACATTGATCACTTTCCATATGTTGGAGGAGTGGTGGAGAGGCGGCAGCACAGTGGCCACCTCAGCTACATCCCTCCCCTGTTTTTGCCTATAAAAACAGGGGGCAGAACAAGAAATAAAAAAAGAACAGAACAATAAGAGCAGGAGAGAGGAGAGAGGAGAGGAGAAGAGAGAGAGCATGAATGAGGAGGGGGGAGATAGAAAAAAAATGAGAAGAAAAAAAGAGAAGAAGGAAAAAGGAAAAAAACAAGGTAGGAAGCTGCCACTACACCGCCGACTACCGTGAATAGCCATTGCCACCACTAGTGCCGCTGTCTGTCGACTTCAGAAGCTCCGTCAATAGCAACAACACCGCAGTTAGCCGTTCTCCCCTTTTGTTTTTCGCCTGCATTATCCCTTTATCCTTACAACTATTCACGTAACATTTGAACAATGAAGGGCACTGTTCTCATGGGCTGGGTTAAGCCCAGCCCATGTAGTTGGGCCAAGTCTGACCCAACCTATGTATGGGAACCTGATCCAGCCCATTTCAAAAAAAAAATTAAAAATATTTTTTTTAGAATTTTACAATTTTCCTGTGCAATTTTTATGTCATTTTGATTAATATCGGGTAGTATTTTTATGTCGTAAAAATACAAATTCGGTATTAAAATACCCAGTTTTCATCAAAACTTCCAAAAATATAAAAACAATTGAAAAAAATATTTTTTTTTCATATGGCTAAGTGTCTCGAGGTTAAAAAATCATATTGTGTTTTTTCATACACCAAAAAAAATATTTTAGCATGCATTTTAGCTTTAATAACCAGTTTATTAAAGTTAAGAGAACATTGGCCAAAATTTCAAAAAAAAAACAAAAATTTTATTTTGTTTTGTTTTAGTATAAGGGGTTACAAATTTATATGTAAAATGTATTCCTGATATTAAAAAGATTTTTTTACGATATAGAACAATTAGGTTCTTACACGATAATATAAGAATCTCCTTATAGAGGAAGGCTTTTCTTAAACCGTAGATGGACCCATAATTAGAAACCACAATAAGACTTTAGATTTTATCAGACCATAAAACAATACAGTTTATCTCCGGTAGAGCATAGTTGGAATGCTAATACCTTCCCTTTATGCAATCAGTCTTCGTACCCCATCTCTAAGACTAGTTACGGTTCCTAGTAATCAGAATATTAGATAGCAACTCTCATTCCATATTTTACTTATAAGAAACAAGAATTCATTTTCTCTCCATATCTTGCCAAAATAGACTACACATCTATCTATACATACAAATATTTTTTTGAATAAACGATCATCGCGACGCCGTTGATGTGCAACATGTAAAATATAATTTTTTTGGGAAAGATCTCAATAATATAAGATTAGATATCATAATATGTATATATTTCATAATTTTTAACTTAGTCTTTAGTTAATATTAATATCTTTTTAATATTTATGGGTAAATCTCATTGTTAATTAATTTAATTAAATATATATATAAACCTATCAATTTATAAATTAAAAAAATATATACTTAAAAATATTCACAACATTTTTTTTTTCCTGTGTGTTACAAATATTTTGGATCCAGCAATCTTAGCAGAATGCGGCATAATGACAGAAAGGTGGGAACTAGAAACCTAATGTCATATTATAAACCTAAGTTCACAGTTTCATGATTGGATCATAATGAGAAGGCCCAAGTTATAATGGGCTCAACTTGGTATATAAAGGACTTTGGACATGAACTCAAAGACAAGTTTAAAAATATTATTTTTTATTTAGGCTTCATTTATTTACATATTTATTTACAAAAAAGTATTTTTTTAAAGTAAATTTTGAAAAAATAAATTTCAGAAAAATAAATTATTTTTTGATATTTGGTAGTGTTATGAAAAATAAGTTAGAAAATATTTTCCTGTATTTGGTTATATTATGAAAAATGAGCTGAAAAATAACTTATTGATATTTTATTTTTTTCAAGTTTATTAAAAAATACAAAAAAATACTACAAATTAAAAATTTAAATGAGAATAAAATTAAAAAAAATATATAATTTCATAAATTCTCTCAAATAAAATAAATAATAATCAAAATAATATAGATCAAATCTAACAAATAAAAAAATTAAAAGATGATGAAATTAAAATAATTATAATTATAATTTTATAAATTATGTCAAATAAAATAAATAACAATTAAAAGAATGAGAACCAAATTTGATAGATAAAAAATTTCAATTAAAAAATGATAAGAGAAAAGGTAAATAAAATTATAAAAATAAGAACCAAAGTTAATTTAAAAATAAAATTCTAAAGGATGAAATTGAAAAAAAATATTTAAAACAAAATATACATAGGAATCAAAAGTTTAAGGATTAAATTTGATATAATCAACAAATAAGATGACATTTTTAAATTTTTCATAACTTTTATAAAGTGTTTTCCATTCAAAATAAAAGAAAAGTACTTTCATGAAAATCAAATTAAATTTTTCTTAGATCGGAAAGTGTTCTCTATTTATCAACTTTTCTAATAGCAAACAAATATTAAAAAGTTTAGAAAATTGTTTTCACTTTCCATAAAACAAATGAGGTTTTACCTTCTTAGATTTGACCATTTTTAGAAACAAAAAAAAAAGGAAAAGTTCTCAAATATTATAACAACAACAAAGAAATACATTTATTATAGAAAAAAATAGATAATTGGAATTACAAGCTAATTAAATTTCAATTAAAAAATGATAAGAGAAAAGGTAAATAAAATTATAAAAATAAGAACCAAAGTTAATTTAAAAATAAAATTCTAAAGGATGAAATTGAAAAAAAATATTTAAAACAAAATATACATAGGAATCAAAAGTTTAAGGATTAAATTTGATATAATCAACAAATAAGATGACATTTTTAAATTTTTCATAACTTTTATAAAGTGTTTTCCATTCAAAATAAAAGAAAAGTACTTTCATGAAAATCAAATTAAATTTTTCTTAGATCGGAAAGTGTTCTCTATTTATCAACTTTTCTAATAGCAAACAAATATTAAAAAGTTTAGAAAATTGTTTTCACTTTCCATAAAACAAATGAGGTTTTACCTTCTTAGATTTGACCATTTTTAGAAACAAAAAAAAAAGGAAAAGTTCTCAAATATTATAACAACAACAAAGAAATACATTTATTATAGAAAAAAATAGATAATTGGAATTACAAGCTAATTAATATTAATTATTTTTTATTAAAATAATATTATTTTTAAAAAATATTATTTATAATATTTAGATTGGTTGATCAGTTATTAAATATATTAAATCAAGCTAATTTTAGTAACTATAAATCTAACTCATGTTTTAGATACCTAGAAACCCAAATGTCAACACACATTTGGGTTGCCAATTGAAAAAAAATATTTAAAACAAAATATACATAGGAATCAAAAGTTTAAGGATTAAATTTGATATAATCAACAAATAAGATGACATTTTTAAATTTTTCATAACTTTTATAAAGTGTTTTCCATTCAAAATAAAAGAAAAGTACTTTCATGAAAATCAAATTAAATTTTTCTTAGATCGGAAAGTGTTCTCTATTTATCAACTTTTCTAATAGCAAACAAATATTAAAAAGTTTAGAAAATTGTTTTCACTTTCCATAAAACAAATGAGGTTTTACCTTCTTAGATTTGACCATTTTTAGAAACAAAAAAAAAAGGAAAAGTTCTCAAATATTATAACAACAACAAAGAAATACATTTATTATAGAAAAAAATAGATAATTGGAATTACAAGCTAATTAATATTAATTATTTTTTATTAAAATAATATTATTTTTAAAAAATATTATTTATAATATTTAGATTGGTTGATCAGTTATTAAATATATTAAATCAAGCTAATTTTAGTAACTATAAATCTAACTCATGTTTTAGATACCTAGAAACCCAAATGTCAACACACATTTGGGTTGCCAAGCAACTAATATATATATATATATATATATATATATATATAAAGACTCGTTTTCATTTATATAAAAATAAATAAATAAATAAATTGCATCCCAAATGCCAAACATTTTCACGCTCCTTCTTCATCGTCAAGAAGATAGTCAAGTGATTAAGTTATTATCACAAAAAAGAGTCCTACGGTTCAACAAACATATGTATTCTCACTACAAATGTTGGTAATATGATTTAGATATCATATACTTTATTTATTTATTTATTGTGTAGACTAACTTGTGCTTTTGACCACTATATTGAGCTTGTGGGAAATTCAAGATTTATTAAAACTAGTCTAAAATGAGAGGGATCTTACATGGATGAAAGTCAATTTCAAATAAGAAATGGCAACCTTTTGTTGAATTGACAATAGTAACATATATTAATTTTAATTTTCAATGATTAATTTTATTATTTTGTGCATTATATTAATTTCCAAGTGTTTTCAATGATTATAACAACTTTTTTTTATTTGATTTCAACGTATATATAATTATTTTTTTGTCTTTCGAACATATAAATCTATAGGATGTTTGATAAATCTATTCATATTTTATATATTCGACTTTGACTCGAAAAATAATACTGCTTTTTGATTGTAGTCTATAGAGAACAACGCCATAGAAACTGGTGCTTGACTTACCAATGCCAGCAGAAAGCCTCTCTTCAAGTCGAATGTTTTGTTTAATGATATATATCATTAAAATAGTATTTTACTTCTTTTTAATTAACTAACTATAAATTAAAAGAGGACATTAAAATATTATTCATTGAGATATCCTCTTTTTTATTATTATTAATTTTTTAATTTTTTTTTAATATTAGATTTTTTTTTAATGCGTTATCATAATTTCATAATACGGATCGTTAATTTAGCAAGATGACTCAATTTTTTAATTAATTTTTTTAATTTTATCTTTTAATATTATATTAATTGAGATTTAAATTTTATAATTTGTTTTATTTATGTACTATTATGTTATTGTGGCCTCATGACTCGAGAATAATACTTAAAGGGTTAATCCGAGTAGACTCAGATTAATTTTTTGTTTTATTTTTAATCAATCTTTTCTCCGATTTAATTATTTAACATTGGATTAGTTGGAAATTCAACTTTATAATTTGTTTTGATTTACTTTCTATAAAGATATATTGGTTTCATGATGAATGTCATTGGTTTTGTTATTTTAATTATAGTTAAATCGGGTTGTTTTTTTCTTTATTTTTAAGAGGTTTTCTCTAGTTCATGAATATTTCAACATTGAATTTTATTTTTATTGGTTCATCCTCATCTCATGACTCAGGTCCTAGGTCGCAGGTTTAGTTGATTAACCCAATTGACTTGATTTTTATTTTTTAAAAAAAAAAAATTCATCATTTAATATTATACTTGATTGGAAATTAGGTTTTATGATTTGTTTTGGTTTGTGTTTTATTAGGTTATCTCGGCCTCATGATCCATTAATAATAGTTAACAAGTTAACTCGGATTCACTTGACTTATTTTTTGTGTCATTTTTTCAATTAATTTTTTTTTATAGATTTCATCATTTAACATTGGATCCAACATGAGTAATTAAGAATTGAGCTTCATAATATATTTTGATTTGCTATTTATAGGGTTATTTTAATATCATGATCAAAATCCTGGATTTAGGAGGTTAATCCGGGTTAAATCAGGTTATTTTTTTAATTTTTTTATAAGGTTATCTCAGTCTGATGACGGAGTAATGAATTTTATGAATTGATTCTGATAGTTCTTTATGTTTTTTTAATTGATTTGTTTTCCATAAAATTATCTTATTCTTATGACTCAAGTTGCGAGTTTGACTTATTAACTCGGGTTGTTTTTTTTGTTCTTTTTTAATTAATTTTTTTCTTCAATTTCATCCTTTAATATTGGTTTGTTTGAGAATTAGGCTTCATGATTTATTTTGATTTGCTTTTTAAGAAGTTATTATAATCTCATAACCCAGATCGTAAATTTAACATATTAACCTAAATCGACTCAAATCAATTCAACATATTGTTATTTTAATATTAAAAAAAATATGTTATCTTAAACATTCTTAGTCAAACTATGCACTTACAAGTATTATGAAATTGTTTTTGGATCTGTATATTCAACCCGGTTGTATTGAATCAACTCTTATATAATTTAATTTTTTTTTATTAAAAAACATTGGAAATATCTAAACATTTATTTTATATTTTAAAAGAAATTAACCCAACTTGTGATGATGCACAAATCAATAATCTAATTAAAACTATAGTGGCTTCATATTGAATTCAAAGAGGTTCGGTCTCACCAAATCTGGTTTTTCATTCACCTACTCAGGCATTAAAGATCGAAGACCAGTGGGTACCTTTTCCAATAGCAAGTAGGAAACTAGAAAATGTATTCAAGCCTCAGGGGCATGACAATGACATTAGAATTCCCTATGTCCATAGCGACGAAAATTATGAGTGCATCTAGGAGGAAGATCTATATGGAAAGCAAAAAAGCAAAACTACCAAAATGACTTTTTATCTATTAATTTAAAGTTTTTAAGGGAGCAATTATATGGGATGCTATTATACTTTTTGTCAAAATAAAAAGTCATTTCTATATGTTTTTTTATATAAAAAAACCATAAAATGAACGGAAAATTTTATCTACGTTTTCTCTTTATTCTTTCCTTTTCTCTTTCATTATTCTATATAAAATAGTATAAGATAAGCTCGTCTACATTTTTGTGTGAATAATATGTCTTTTTACCGTATGAAAAAGATAGCTTGCTCTTAGCCTATGAAAATCGGGTGGAGAATACCACTAGAGTATAGAATTAGTTAAAAAAACTAGATTATGCTGTCAACTAGGTTAATTTTTCTCAATTGTAAACCAGAATATTCATATAATATCAATGCATGAATTTAATTAAAAAAATTAGATTTAATAAAAGTTGAAAAAAATCTAAGTTAATCCTTATTACTTTTAAAATCACATAAAAATCTCATAGAAAACAATTAAAATTTAAAATCACATAAAAATCTCATAGAAAATAATTAAAAAAAATAAAATGTTAGTGGAAGAAATAAAAAAAATATCAAGCAATCCCAAATAAATTTCATAAATTTAAATATATCTCTCAAACTTGTAACCTGTTTAATTGTAGATCTAGGCTAAATTAAAAAAACCAACCTCTATCTAATTAAACGTTAAGGAATGAAATTAAAAAAATTAACTTAATTAAAAAAACAAATTACTTTTAAAAAAACTAAATTTAACAAATACCAAAAAACTCAAGGCAACCTTTTCTATTTTAAAAGGAAAGATAAATCACATAGAAAACAAATAAAAACAATGTTGGAGGATAAAATTACAAAAAAAAAAATTAAAAAAGGAGAAAAAAACCCAAACAAGCTTAAGTGAACCTTTTAAATCCAAGTTAAACTCTCGAACCCGTAATCCATTGAATTATCAACTTGAGCTTAGCCTAGAAACCCAACACCTGAAGAATAAAATGTTGAAGAATAAAAACAATGTTGGAGGATAAAATTATAAAAAAACTTTAAAAAAGGAGGAAAAAACCCAAATAAGCTTAAGTGAATCTTTTAAATCCAAGTTAAACTCTCAAACCCGTAATCCGTTGAATTATCAACTTGGGTTTAGCCTAGAAACCCAACACCTGAAGAATAAAATGTTGAAGGATTAAATCAATTAATTTAATTTAAATTATTTTTTTTAAAAAAAACTAAATTTAAGAAAAATAAAAAATAAAAAAACTGAGGCAATCCATGTTATTTCCAAAACAACAAAAATATCTCATAGAGAGTGAATGAAAAAATAACCACATTATGCAGAATAAAAACAAAAGGCTTGAAAAAAAAAAGTTTGTGTCAACTTCATAAATCAAAGTTAATCTTTTAAACTTATAATTCATTATATTATAAATTCAGACACAACTAAAAAGCTAAATACTTGACCAATTACATGTTATATGATGAGATAATAGTAAAAAAAATCAATCTAAAACAATCTTGCATAATGAAAAAAAAAAGATTAGATTTTATAGGGAAAAAAACTAGACACAACTAAAAAGCTAAATACTTGACTAGTTACATATTATATGATGAGATAATAGTAAAACAAATCAATCTAAAACAATCTTGCATGATGAAAAAAAAAGATTAGATTTTATTGGGAAAAAACTCAAGAAGGATGAGATTATAAATAAAAAATAATCAAAAACCATCTTAAATAAAAACAAATAGTAATAAAAAAATAAAAACTAAATCTGACAAATAAAAAAAATCTACTAGGGATAAAATTGAAAAAAAAAACCTTTAATGTTTTAAATTATTCTAAATAAAAAAATAATGATAAAGAGAATAAAAATAAAATCTCAAGATAACAAATCTTAGAGGTTGATTTGACTTTCTTAAAGGCTAACATAGAAATCAAATAGGAGAGCTACAAAAAAAAAAGTCACATATATAACAATCATGCGACACACGTCACTTGTATGTGGAGTGGATATAAAGATACTTCAAATATTGTTATGAAAGCAAGGTTTTGGTTATTAGACATTGCCACATGCGCAATCCAAACCCCGTGGACATTATTCATGCGTTTCTAATTTTTTTTATTTTGTTTATTTATAGAATTACTCTATTGTTCTTTAATAACATCTAATAACTATCAAAAAATTAAATAAAAAAAATTAAAAAACCCCTTAAGGCAAAGCTTTTTAAATTCTAAAGGCAATAAATAACTTAAAGGTTTTAAAATTAAATCAAAGATTAAAAAACCTCTTAATGTTTTTAGCTTTCAAGAATAATAAATAACAAAGTAATTATACTGTGTAATAAAAAAAAACTAGTTGACCCGTTTATTTTTGTAAGAACTAATAGATCCACTAGAAGAAGACCTATTTATCCCTCAATCATAGCTAAATGATTTTGCCATCAAAACGCAAAACAGTAATATGAAAATCTAAAGTTATAGGTGAGTGGGCGAAATAGTAATCTCCTTTAGTAAAATGAGTTTGCGTGTAATAACCTCATCACACAGCACAAAAGCAAGGTACACTGAATGTTATCGATCCATGGTTTAGAGCCCACCGCAATTTAGAGCTGCTTTTCATCGGAATCACAAGGAACTGTGATTACAGCTTATTTATTAGTGCAGTTATGTTTATGTTTTAAATAATTTTTTATATTAAAATATATAAATAATTTTTTTATTTTTAAAAAATTATTTTTAATATAGTATATTAAAATAATTTTAATATATTAAAAATATATCAATTTGAAGTAAATAAAAAAATAAAAAAATTTAAATGTTTTTAAAATTACTTTTAAAATATAAAAATAAACAGTTTTTTTTTTTTAAAAAAAATAAAGGCATAAATTGCAAATAAGAGGTTTTATGAGTAAGTGTCAAGATCATTCTTAGCTTAAAGGAATTGTATAAAATACTCTTCCAATATCATTTCTTTCAAAAACTTGAAACTTCGATCATACTATGAATTGAGGGCATGGATTATGAAATACTGTTTGCTTCAGCACATAGAATGGAAGAGATAAACATGATAAATCCAAAATTATATATATATATCAAAATCCAAAATTATCATAGTTTTAGGAAGAATGACTGAAGTTTTTGTATATATTAAAAAAAAAGAATAAGTTAAATGGAAAATTCAATAATTTCCCCCCTAAACTTTACCCTTCTAATAAACTATTTAAAATTTCAAAGATATCACTCATTTAATAATCTTGGAGATTTATTTTGTATGAATATTTTTTACCATTAAATTTATTTAAGAAAAATCAAGATTAAAAATATAAATTTAAAAATCATAAACAATAGCATCTGGTTTCTTAACCAAAGGCATGCTGACGCGTAATCATTACCTAAGAAGACACACACACTCTCTCTCTACCGGAAAAACGCGGCAATCGTAGAGTTTCTGTGCCTGTCATTGTCTTATCTGGCCGTTTCACGTTCCTGCAATATGATTTCAGCACTGAGAGGCACGCTTTTCTGGTACCATGCAATATTATACAAATATTGTTTCTCCAGTACCATTACCACTACAGTGTTGTTGTTTTTTTTTTTTTAAAAAAAAATTTCTTTAGTTATTGATATTTTTTTAATTTAGTTTTTATGAAAGTTTAGAGTAAATAATTTATTTTAATTTGTTTTTATATAATTGTTGTAGTATAAAAAATATTACTTCATTAAATTGATATAAAAAAACTATTATTAAATTGCAGTGTGTTTTATTTAAAAAATAATTAAAAAAAATAAGTTATTAAACTTTGTAAAGTTAATAATTTAGTTTGTGAATTTAATGAAATAAGTCTAGCTGCTCTTGTTTGCGGGTTTAGTAAAATATTTTTCTTTCTTTTTTTTCAATTAAACTCGATTATGTGATTATTTAAATTTTTATCATATAATTAAAAAAATAATTTTAAAAAAAACATGTTATTAAATTTTGAGAAAATCCATAGGGTTATTGACGTGTATAACTTTTTTTTATATAGTTTTTTTAGTTTTATCTTTTAATATTATACTAATTGAGAATTAAATTTTATAAATTATTTTATTTTATTTTTTATAAGGTTATCATAATTTTTTTTAAAAAATCTTAGTATTGGTTCGATGCTCTATTTTGTGATTATTTATTTTTATTATTATATAGTTAAATAAATAATAATTTTTTTAAAATAAGTTATTAATTTTAATGGAATCTATTACCTAATTTACAGGTTTAATGTGTTGACTTGAGTTACTTTATTTACTGGTTTAGTAAGTTTACCGATCAAACTTAATATTTTTTTTAGTTTATGGTTCTTTAATTTTTTCTAATTATTTTTTTAATGATTTAATTTGAAATTTAAACAAGATGAAAAATTAAATTAATAAATTTTAAAATCAAATTAATTGATTAAATTTGATAACATAATAAAAAAAATTATACTTGATAATTTTTTGAAGTTCAGGAAAAAATAGCTTGAACGAATTTACTAGCATATAGTAATTAGTATTAAGCAAAGAATCCCACAAACCCACCACCGCAGTCAATGACCATAGCCACTGCTCAGTGCTCATTATGTTCACATTCTGTATGACTTTCCAACGAAGACAGCTCTGATAAAACATTAAATCATACAGATTTCTTTTGGTCGAATTATCCACGTGTCTAGTCCACGCTCTCCTACTTGACATTGAAACTAACCTTGGTTATTTTCAACTTTCCATTTTTTTAAAACAATTTTGGAAAGCGTAGAAATCTATGGGCTTTAAGCCTATAAGAGTGGCCTTTGTTTCTTGCTATACAAAACAAGAAAGGGTTGTGATTTTGTTGTGGGATTTTCTTCTTGTTATTTGCAGAGAGTGGTTCTTGGTAGAGGAGGAGGAAGAAAGGTTTGGACTTTACTGGAGAGAAGAACAATGATGAACGGAGTGGAGAAAACGAATGGTGAAGATATTGCCATGGAGGAACAGCTTATAACTCCATGGACTGCCTCTGTTTCTTGGTGAGCGGAAAGATCATTTCAGTTCTTGATTGTTTGTTTTATTCTTGTCTCGTTCTATTTATAACTGCCCCATGTTATTTTTAGATACTACATTATGGAGTTTTCTAATGTTCCTCAGGCTGTGGTCTCCTTTGCTAAATCATGTATCAAGCAAAATTTGGTTCTATGTTTTTCCAAGGATTTATTGCTTTTGGTCGAAGACAAGAAAATTATCCTTTTCTGAAGCACCTGAAATAGTTTGATCTAAGAAACCATTTGCTGCTGCTTTTGCTGATCAGTTCATGCTTCTAAGATTTGCAGAAATTGAGTTGTTGTTTTGTCACGTTGAGTATTGTTTTTTTTGTTATGTTACAGTGGATATACTTTGTTGAGGGATCCACGCCACAACAAGGGGCTTGCCTTCACTGTGGATGAAAGGGATGCACATTACTTGCGTGGCCTTTTGCCCCCAGCTCTCCTGACTCAGGAACTCCAGGTTATCGAGACTTGAGTGACATTCCTCATAGTTGTAATTCCAAATGTTTAAATTTCTGTGTCCCAAGCTTAATTAGTCCATGAACCTCGATTATTAGGAGAAAAAGCTGATGCACATCCTACGTCAGTATGAAGTTCCTCTGCAACGATACATGGCCATGATGGATCTTCAGGAGAGGAATGAAAGGTTGTTTTACAAGCTTTTGATCGATAATGTGGAGGAACTATTGCCAGTTGTATACACTCCCACTGTTGGCGAGGCTTGTCAGAAATACGGGACCATTTTCAGACGCCCTCAGGGTCTTTACATCAGTTTGAAAGAGAAGTAGGACCATCCGATTGCCTTTTATTTTCATGTCTAGCTTGCAAGTATTTACTGAAAACTGAATTCTTCAGGGGAAAGATTCTTGAAGTATTGAAGAATTGGCCGGAGAGAGATATCCAAGTAATTGTCGTGACTGATGGTGAGCGTATCTTGGGGCTCGGGGATCTTGGCTGCCAGGTATTGATCACATATTCATTTGAAAATTGGACGTGCAGGCCACTCCTCATCTCTCTACGAGTGGATCGTTGTTAATTTTGTTCATGCAATTGTTTTACATTTGTTAGGGAATGGGGATTCCGGTGGGAAAACTCTCTCTGTATACTGCACTAGGAGGATTACGTCCCTCTGCGGTAAGCTTTGACATAATCTAACGACCTGTATAATTGATTTTGAAGCTATAAATTGTCCCTCGCTATTTTAGATACTAAGCCCTTCCACCTGTATTCAATATATGCAGTGCTTGCCAGTAACAATTGATGTTGGCACAAACAATGGCAAGTTGTTGAATGATGAGTTCTACATTGGGCTTAGACAGAGGAGGGCAACTGGACAGGTGGAGTAAATTTACTTTCTTCCATTTCCATTGGACTGATCTTTCCTCTTTGCTTTCCCTTTTCTTTTCTAGATTTTAAATCATTCCGAGTCTGAAGATCTGTGTTTTGCTATCTGCTGTGGTTTAGGAATATGCAGAGCTTCTTGATGAGTTCATGACTGCAGTTAAGAAGAACTATGGGGAAAAGGTCATTGTACAGGTAAAAACCACAAACAGTTGCTTGATGTCAGATTTTTCAGCACTAACTCTGTTCTTTGAATGATACGAGCTTCCTTTTCCAGTTTGAAGATTTTGCAAATCACAACGCATTCGAGCTACTGGCAAAATACAGCCCAACTCATCTTGTCTTCAACGATGACATACAGGTAACATGTCAAAGAAGTTTGTTGCTAGCAATCTGTTTTCTCCTCAATGGAATTTCTCTAATTGCAAATGGTTTCATTTATTGCAGGGCACTGCATCTGTGGTATTAGCAGGGCTTCTTGCAGCTTTGAAAGTGGTTGGTGGAACCTTGGCCGATCATACATTCTTATTCCTGGGTGCTGGAGAGGTCAGGCTCTGAAACCATGTGTTAAAGCTTTCCTTTTGTTTGTACTTATCAGTCTATTGCATAATGGCTGTGCTTGTTTATTAAGCCATTTCTTCATCTACGCTCTTCTTTTTTTTTCCTTTTTTTTCCACTGTATTCTTACTTCTTTTCTTCTGGGAGTTGCAGGCTGGAACTGGTATAGCTGAGCTTATCGCTCTTGAGATATCGAAACAGGTATCGATAAACTGTTCATCTGGTTCAACGTTTTTATTATCTGCTTCCATTTGCTAACCTTTATGGTTAATCCCATGCTGTTTCCTTCAGACTAATGCTCCACTTGAAGAGACCCGCAAAAAGATTTGGCTTGTAGACTCAAAGGTAGTGAGAAAGTGCTCGAAGTCCTCAGCTTGTGCTGACATTTCGCCTTGGATCCTTTTCCTTGTACAGTTGTACTAACCTTTGGTCTTGCTATGTTACAGGGACTGATAGTTAGCTCCCGTAAGGGGTCACTTCAACACTTCAAGAAACCATGGGCTCATGACCATGAGCCTATCAAAGGGCTCTTAGATGCTGTTAAGGTGTTAAAACTTTTAGGTTGTGGATTCAAATTAAGTGCGCCGCGCCATTCAAATCATTTTCCTGAAATCTTACCGTACTCTCTGATCTTCTTAGGCAATCAAGCCAACAGTTTTGATAGGATCATCAGGAGTTGGGAAAACATTTACAAAGGAGGTGGTTGAGGCCATGGCATCAATTAACGAGGTTCTCTCTCTCACACCCACACACACAGACACACTCACTTGCTCGTCCATCAACATTGTTTATCTGACCGTAGTCTCAATTATTGGTATGCAGAAACCGCTAATTCTTGCTCTCTCCAATCCTACCTCACAATCTGAATGTACAGCTGAAGAAGCTTATACATGGAGCGAGGTAGAAAACCATTTCTGCTTTCCCCCCATATTGTTTCATCTGGTTTGCTTCATTTCTTGATTACTATATGTTTTCCAACTTGCAGGGTCGTGCAATCTTTGCCAGCGGAAGCCCATTTGATCCTGTTGAATATAACAGCAGAGTTTTTGTGCCTGGCCAGGTTTTAACCTTTTTACCTGTTGTTACTAGAAATCGTTCTCTTTACTAGCAATTTACTACAACTGGTGGCTTGCTTCTTCAAATTATCCAGGCAAACAATGCTTATATTTTCCCTGGATTTGGATTGGGTTTGGTCATCTCCGGTGCAATTCGTGTGCATGATGACATGCTTCTGGCAGCTTGTAAGTATCATGGACTGTTGAGTTAAATCTTATGTGCACAAATTACAAGTTCTGTGTAGGATCATTGCATATCATTTGGGCACTAAAGTCAAACTCTGCACAAAAAAATCTGTAAGAACTAAGAAACAAGGCTAGGTCCATCATGGTTTAACACATGCTAATTCTTTTTGCAACAGCTGAAGCTTTGGCTGAACAAGTAAAACAAGAAAATCTTGACAAGGTGCTAATTTACCCACCATTTTCCAACATTCGGAAGATATCAGCCGACATTGCTGCTAAGGTTGCTGCTAAAGCATATGAACTCGGTAAGCTTCTTTCTGGTCGAGAAGCTCTTTCATACTTGCAATGTCCTGCATTGCTAATTAGGCTAACTGCTTTACAGGTCTGGCATCTCGTCTCCCTCGTCCCAAAGATCTCGTCAAATATGCAGAGAGTTGCATGTACAGCCCACTCTACCGAAGCTATCGTTAAACCTATAAAAGAGTTATGCATCTTGCAACCAGCAATTTGCTCGGAGCCATCTTCTACTTTCTATCTGATCTTTCACGTTTCTATTATATAAAATCTCAAGCACAGAGAGTTCCAATTCTACTGGGTTTTTTTTTTCTTGAGATAGTCCTATTGTTCTAGGCTAGTTTGAGTTGCAATGGTGCTGAATAAAAACATCATTTTTATTTTTTGGATTTTAATATCATTACTTTCCTTTTTTTTTAAGCATTTTGGAGTTCAGGAGAGGCGAAGGTCCTTTATTACTTCTGGTTTTATTTTCTTTAAAGATTTCAATTTCATCCTCTGATCTTCACCCACAACCACCCAGCCGATTGCCTCCATCATTATTTTCACTCTCTTTAAACCCAACCACCACCACCATTGCTGTCATTTCTCCTTATGAACCTCTCAGCTTCTTCTATGCTCACACCCTTCTCCCTCTAAACACTAAAATCTTGAGCCCCACATAGTGGTGGAGCCATGAAATCAATATGAAATGCATGACTTAACTCACTCATGTCAATTAATGTCTTAACTTATATTAAGTAAAATTAATTTAAAAATATTTTTAAAATAAAAAAACTTATATTATAATTATTTTTTTCAAGTTTCTATATTTTAAAATTGCTTAATAATAATTTCATTATTAATTTCATTAAAGATATTCTTTCTCAATATATATATACAATGAAACTTTCATTTATCTATTTCTAAATTTTTTAGAGAGTAGTGAAATTATTGGCAATAATTCTTTGTTAATTTGTTTTTTTACACCAATGAGTTAAATATAAATATTAATATATTTTTTTAGTATATCCCTAATTTTTTTAGTTATTTAATATTTTATTTTTAATTACTAGTACATTGATTACCATCATTTTTCATATGAAATTCATAACAAAATATATATTAATT
>NW_011500110.1:62576-73920 GCF_000495115.2 Populus euphratica
AAAATAACAATCTATTTGTTTTTATATTTTAAAAATATTTTTTTAATTATAAAATTTTATATAATTTTAATGTGATAATATTAACAATTAATTTTAAAAAATATTTTAAAAATAATAATTAAAAAAAAAAAAATAATTTAAAGTTAATTTTTTTATTTTATAACAATAGAGTTAAACTGCAATGCCGAATACTTTATTAATATTATCCATATAAACTGATAAGTTTTTGTATTCTAATATAATGTAAAAATAAATATATAAAATATTCTTGACAATTTAAAATAATGATAAAAATATATATTTTTAATTAAAATTTTTTAATTTTTATTTTTATCTTATTATGTGTTGGTGTGAGAATTTTGCTTATCAAAATATTTATTTTTCATTAGTAAAAAGTTATCAAGATTATAAAAGTATATTTTAATAAAAAATAATGTTTTGATTATCATTTTGCTAATATATTAAAAAAAACACCAAAACTTCTTAAGGTTTATTTTTTTATTTAACCATTGGGCAATAAAAAAGATAATAAATAAAACTTGAAAAAAAAAAAGACAAACCATAAAGGGTTAGGAAAAAAAAAAGACAAACCATAAAATGATATTCAAAATATAAATACAACTGGAATATATTTTAAAAAAGACAAATTTTAATATATTTTAAAGTTATTTATTTTAATGAAGTTTAATATGAAAAAAAAAGTCTATAATGGGCTAAAAAACACAAGCTAGGGTGCTGGGCCCAGGGCCATATGTGCTTGGTCATAGAATCAAAAAGCCATATGCATGCAACTGTAAGGCCAGCCTCGCACATCTTAGTTTTGTTTTTAGGCCAAGTTGCTTGCTTTTTTTATATATAACAAAAAAAAAAAAAAAAAGTTAACAGGCGATACATCATCTGCATGATTGTAGAAGCTCAAGCAAACGACGGAGATCAAACCCTAGGAACGCCAAAGATAGTGGTCTGATTTTCATTTTTTTTTCCGCCTTGATTTCTAGGCGACATTTTTTCATTATATGTTTTTAATTGCAGAAGGCATTGAAATAGCGTTGGATTGTGAAGGGGATGGTGGAGTCACTCCAAGCAAACCAGATAAGGCAACCCAAAAATGGCTGAGCGGAAATCATCCCTGCATTCACAAGAACGTTTCTTTTGTTCACAAAAGCATTCCACGTGAGATCCTGTGCTGTGATCCAGCTATCATTGTGTTTTTATAAGTTTATTTATTTTTATGTTTTAAAAATATTTTTTTAAAATTAATATTTTTTTATATTTTTGAATTATTTTGATGTATTGACATTAAAAATAATTTAAAAAATATTATTTTAATATAATTTATATAAATTTTAAAAAAAAAACAATTATGATCATATTCTTAAACATCCTATCAACATTTTTATAGTTTCTCAGTGGAAAAATACAAAGACATTTTTGTAGTTTCTCCTCCTGAAGACGATGGTGATAACCCAAACTTTAGCTAGTCACCCTAATTGTTATATATATATTTATATTCGATAACACGACAGTGATGGCATTGTTGTTTAAGGTTCCTGTCTTAACAGTGGTCCTATTCTTTTTATGGAAAATGTTTATCTTTTTTTTTTTAATGATGCTCTAATTACAAGATGTGAAATAAATTAGTAAGAAGTCTAGGAAAGAAAATGGTGTGTTCCATCAACCCAGCAGCTACAAAACAATACTCCTGAATTCACATTCATGCTAGTTGAATTCAGATTGGAAATGTCTAGGATTAACATAAATAAACTTTATGAAAGAATAACATAACATCTCAGAGTCCAAACAGACCCTTGCGATTGTAAATTCCAATCCATCAAACACGTTTTCAGTCAGGATTTTCCAACGAGTCCTAGCATCAATATGTGTAGTATAAAGCCTGCAACATCTACAACCACTGAAATCCAGCTTGATTGAAGAACAAAGCCGGTTATCGATTGGCATGCGCTAGCCAAGCTATACAGCTACTCTGTTATCAATGGAAAGAATGATGAAATACATTTTGAAGAAAGGGATTCATCCTACTTACAGGTAAAGCTCATTACATGCTTATGAACAGATACAAAAGACAACAGTTGAAAATCTGGTCCTAGCATGTATCACCAGCAACCTGGGAACTCCGTATCCCCCAAAACGATTGAGGCTTCAACTTCTTCTTCGTGGCAGTAAAAAGCCAACCCATTTGGATCTCACAGGAGGCACATTCCGCAACTGTCCAGGCATAACTGCAATATTTGGCATATCAACCAATCAGTCCTTAGATGATCACAATCAGTTCCTTCTATTAGCGCCAAGTTGCATCGTAATTAGCAGAAACAGCAGCCCGACACACAAGATTTAGGAAACCATGTAACTGTGCGCCAGATGCAGCAACTAACTCAGGGTTGTCTTTGCTCATCTATTCTTACCAATGCACTACTCTTCTCACCACCAATGGTTTACTATCAGAAACAACATAAACCATTGAAACTAAAATAAGTTATTACGATGCTGTTATGAAGGAGCTTTGTAATAAAGGCATGGAATGTTTATCACCTCCATTCAAAATTAAAAGCCAGGACCTTTTTTTTGTACAGGCCCCATTTAGTGGCCCCACTGCCTCAGACACCACTATCTACTCCTAGAGATGTATAAAAGAAAGCATACAAAGAAACCTTATAATGGAGTAAATCAGCTCAGGACCCAGCTCATCAGCCCATAACAAAGAAACTGGTTTAAATGACTCCTGGCCGAATTATTATCCATACATGCAGATATTAAGTATCATCAAAGTGTAATGGAGTTTTTTGAAATATATGAAGAACATGATCCATAAAATAAACCTCACCGAGTTGATTTCTTACACTAACTAAAAACTGGAGGCTTCCTAGGACACAAGTGTGTTGTTCATAGTATAAAAGGTCACCAGATCAACAAGAAAAAATCGTGCAATAGATTATTTAAGAAAATTAAAAGGTCATAGATAGAAGCTGAGTCCATACCCAGGAAACCAGCTGTACTCTGCAGTGGCTCGCCCTATAAGTGCTAGCCCATTTGCTTTCTGGAGTGTCATTATCTCATGTACATAACCAAGTGGATTCACGTAAGCACCAAGAGGACCTTCACTAGACATCACCAACATATCACTCCGCCGAGCAATGACAATCTGGATGGAAAAAAAGAAAGAAAAGGTGTATTTGAGCAAGAAAAGAACAACATGCTTTAGCTTATGTTTGCAGGACAAAGCTGGGTTTTGTCTTAGATTCATAGCTAACCAATAATTTTCAAGGAAAAAAAAAACCATGCTGGTGTCATCATGTGCTCATAAGCAGCAGGCAAGACAAGATGCAGGTGAACATACCGCATGTATGCCCACAGCAAGAACTTTGAAGATTCAACACCATTTTATACCTTACAGGTTTTACATCGAACAAGGTCAAAAGTTTCAAGTAAATCAATTTCCCGACGCAGTCTATATGAAATGCCATCAATCTCCAGAAGCTCCTGCCTGGTCTCTTCAGACACAGGAATTTTACTTGCAATGTAAAATGATAAGAGAT
This sequence comes from Populus euphratica, assembly GCF_000495115.2. NCBI lineage: Eukaryota > Viridiplantae > Streptophyta > Magnoliopsida > Malpighiales > Salicaceae > Populus > Populus euphratica. The sequence continues at coordinate 66,131 of NW_011500110.1, forward strand.
CAGGCTTTCTCACAAGACCATCCATGCTTGGCGCCCCAACAATCTGTTTCCACATATCTGCAGAATGTTTAACACGGCTATTAATGATTTTTGAGGTGGAATGACAAACATCAAGGTAGTCTGCAAATTTGTAAATTCAGCATTCCAAAAATGGTAGAGATGGAAGCAACATCCACCATCCGTTCTTCATTTCCTTTCTACCCTTTTCAATTGACACATAACTACAATTCTAAAAAATGTGGATGTGCTTCAAAAGTAAATTTTCATTCTTTTCTCAATATAAAATCTCCATATCTAACCTTTTTTTCTGGATTCTTTTTAAATGATCTCAATTGTGTTGTGTTTCCATTCAAAATTCATGCGAAATAAGTCAAAGCATTTCTCACGAGGCCTTGCAATTTACATTCATTAATTGGACCAAATTCCAGATAAATGTAGAATTTGAGAACACAATTAGTTATGAATTGACAGCTTTCACTTTTATTTCTAACTTTTGGTTGGTAAAGCTAAAAGATGAAGATGATAACCACTAAAATAGTGGAACCACAGACTAAGCTGTATGTGCGTGTAAGCTTGTGCAGATCCTAGAATGCAAGCTCACAGTCAAATTACCTGCTGCTTTTTCAGCAAGACAATAGGAGTCATACATACTGTATACCCAGTAGGGCCAGAAAGTTCTTGGAACCCTTCGAAACTGGTTTAAATCAGTATTTTTCCAACATCTCTTTGATCCTTCCCCTTTCTTTGCTAAACCAGAACTATTCCCAATCTCCAAGGTAGTATTGCCCAGATTTTTCCCAGTGTCCAAATACAATGACCCTTCTGTCTCACTTAGGTGAGATCTTCTCGATATCATTTCTTCTGACTGACTCATGAACTTGTCATCATCACTGCTCATTGATTCATCCATCATGTCATAGCCATAACAGGAATTCAATGCAGATTGATGAATTCTCCTTTCTGCCAGGGAGAGCGCAGTCTCGAAGCTTTCCTCTGAATTTGCCTCTGAATCATTGTCGCTATGCCCATATCCAACTGATGAAAAAGTTGAGGGAAGCCCAGATGAGAATTTATGACCACGAAGATTACTTAATGGTGCCAATTTTCCAAACACATCCTTGGGTGTCCTTAATGGCATGTCTTCCTGAATGATTTGGACCTCTCCACAGGGCTAAACAGAAGAAAATTACACATCAAATCAACATTCAATTATAGAGGTACCTAAAGAAGAGGGATTAATGCTGTAAAATAAATTTGTTCTCACCACTCCTTCCATATCAATCCAACGTCGTTTTAGACGAAACCGCTGCTGGCCACGAGTGACAACATTCAGTGAGCCATCCTCTAACCGCCGATATTGCCGAATCTGTAAATGTACCAAGTTACATAATCCAATCAATTCATAATAGTAAACAACAGATCAAATATGTGTTTGTATATCCCTTCTCACATCAAACCATCATCCCTAATTTGCAGTGTTACTTGAAAATGTATAACAAGGTACAATTACAAACAAAACTGATGCCTCTAACTATAGATATGCTATGAAAGACAGTAAACTTTCACGTGGATTCAAGGAACGCTACATAATAGGCATAAACATATACAACTACACACAAATGAACTTTACATCCTCCTCCAATTAGAAAGAAAAAGAAAACGTGACTGATATCATACAGTAATCATACCTCTGCAGTTGTTCCAACAGTTGCAAACCTTAATCGTCTTTTGTCAGAATCCCTGTATGCATGAACCTGAGCATAGTTTTGAATGTTTTCTAAGAAAAGATTTAGAGAAAGACGTCCCACAAACAGAGCAAGCAAATGAAAAGTTTCCAGATAATGTTCACTTACCACACCTACAGTATAAGGAGCATCAACTTGAACCAATGCCCTCTCAACAGCAGAAATAAAATTGGGTTGAATAACTCTCAAAGGAAGTGTAGCCTCTGGGAAAAGAACAACTCCTGAAAAAAATTGAAGCAGCAAGATTTGTAAACACGCACATAACATCAATTTTCCAAGTCTTTTGATAATGTCATTAGGCCTCAAAACTTGCAAATCTGCAGTCAGTTGGAATGATTTTGAAGCTTATTTTTGTGTCTCTTTGGAAAATTTTAAACCTAGTATTAAATAAATGTTAACTATTTGTTCAAGCATACAGCATGATGAATATGATTCCTGACCAAAAGAACTGTAACCAGGAACTTTCAGTATAACCGATCACCAATTTTTTCTTCAAAAACATACTCACGAACAAGCAGTAAGGAGGATACAGGATGTAACATGTACCTTCAAGATAGAACAATGGAAGGTTTAAAATGGCACCTCCATCCAAGAAAGCAAGTCTATGGTGAGTGTCTTCAACCTCTGCCACACACAAAGCAATATAGTAACTCCCAAGTTTGAATAAAATCAAAATAATAACAACAAATGCCTCAAGATGCCAGTGCCTACCGCCAAGATAAGTATGCAATGAAGCCAAACAAGTGTTGAAGGTGAAATCATCAGATGAACCAGCACCACTATATTCAAAACAAAAACAACATTCAATCTCATTATTACAAAAACCAAACCCTAATTTGCCATCCAAATTAACCATCAAATTCATATTTCTTTCCTTCTCTACCTAGATTTTTTTTTTATCAGTAATAGCATAACACATGATTATCATTAACTAGGTCACAAAAAACAATTATTTTAATTATAAAAAAATCCATATTTAACCATTCAGAAACCCTAATCCCCAAATTTCAACAAAACGCGAAATGATTTACATAAATGATTCTGCTAATAAAACATATGGTTGCTACTGATTACAAGAAATTAACCAGCAAAATAAAGATGGGTGGTGATAGAGATGATTACGAGGCATCACGATCATCGAGGGAGGAGTCCTCGTCGTCCTCGTCGACTTCTTCGACTTGTAATTCTTCGAAATCAAGCTGTCGAATCTGCTCGATCTGGTGCCTCTCAGCCTCTAAAATTCTATCATCCCCCTCCATTTCTATTTTTGTTAGTGATTTATGTTTCTCTTTTAGAGTGAGAAAAGCGAGCGAGTGTATTTTGTTTCAATTTTTATGTACCCGCCATTACAAAATTGGAATCGCCAAGTCCAAAAATAAAAGACTTGTGCAGTGCTGCTGCTCTCTCCCTCTCACTCTCCCAGCACATGCAATTTTGCCATGTCATTAGTTTGTTTAACTTCTGAGCCAGGAGCACCAATGTGGACCCATCTAGTGTTAATCCCGTAACATAAGTTAACTTCCATAAAAAATGATATGTTTTTATCCTCTAAATGCTTAGTAATTAAAAGAGAATTTATTAATTTAGATAAATTAAAAAAATATTTTATATATTTTTAAATAATATTAATTGTAAATTCTTAAATAAAATAGAATAAGATTTAAAAAAAACTTCAAATCTTATTTAAAAAATTAATAACTATGATATTGAGATCAAACATGATTTGACAAAGTACACACACTTAACACAATTAAACGATTAATATCTTCTCCCAAATATAGAAGTGTCGAAATAATAAATAACCTGATAAAATCGAAGTGTCGAAATAATAAATAACCTGATAAAACTGAAGTCGAATCACAAGAAAGTTAACTGTATAAATTATAAATAATAATAATGACGACGACGACTTTGAGATATAAGATTAATGAAAGGATTAAACAATTATAAAATAATTGCTAAGGTTAAAAGATACAGTAATGGTATTTCAAACAAGTGTAGTATAAACTTTTTTTATTACTCAACTGGAAACCACACACAAAGGAGATTCCAATCGGATTATAAATTGTTAACATAATTATATTAGTTATCTTATTCGAAAAATGCTAATACTTGTAAATGTTATCTAGTATTCATGATGATATCTTATGTTAATAGCAAATCAAGTTTTTTTCATAGCACATGTGTTGGTTATACCATATGGTTGGGTTATGAAAGTGTCAAGTATTTGTTGTACAAATAGTTATACAACATAAATCTCGATTAGCCATTTAACAAGCAAGGTAATAAGAGTTAATAAGATAATAAATACAAAACATGTTAGTATCAAACATTAAAGTTTATGTTGAGTTTATATTATACTTATTTTACACCACCAATGTACCCTTTCCGAGTTTATATTATACTTATTTTACACCACTAATGTACCCTTTTCACCTTGACATGATAAACTTAGCTAAACATAATGAAGAAGAGAAATATAGATGGACAAGATAAGAAAATAAATAAGATATAAGTTAATTAGGTAAAGAAAAGTAAATGAAAAGCATAAACAAGATATTAATATAAGCAAAACTTAAGCATTACAATAAGAAAGAAAGCAAGAACATGATCTTAATCTGAAAACCAAGATGCCTAAATGCATGGCAAATGCCTCTTTTATATGTCAAAATTTAAAACTATTGATTTGATGATTAATTATTGAGTGGGCGGCCACATCTTGACTTGGTCACAATTCTTATCTTCTTGTCTGAAGAAAACATCATTGCTAACATCAGAATTTGAACAAACTTTCCTCATGAAAGTTCTAGGAAATTATCTCAGCTTGTAATAAAAAAATTTTGGTGTATTTGGACTTCTATAACTCGAGATATAGACTGACCATTGAACAGTGTCTAAGCTGTAGGACAGATTCTGACTTCTACATTGTTGCTAAGATTTGGAGTTCCAAACAGCAAAATTGAGTCTTACATCCCGCGTGAATGTTTTAGGCCTATGTCTTATCTTTCTAGCCATATAAATCAAATTGAAATCTAAGATCTACAACTCCAGATATGACTAAATGACTGAACAGTGTTTCACTTTGGACTGAACCAACATCTCTTTTTTAAGTTTCACCCTTTCTTTGTCTTCTCAATTTCAGTAGTTGAACTTATCAATCAATCCTTAAATTTTATGTGATAGGCTTGCATTTAAGATGAACATTTACCATAAATTAAATGTATCTTACAGTATCAAACTTATTATTATAAAACTTGCTTTAGTTAAGAAGTTATTGATACTTTTTTTTTTTTTAATATATATACACATAACTTAAAACATGATACATCTTTAACCCATGTAACAAGTTTTCGGTTAATAACTCCATACTAGTTTGCCTTAGGGCATTAGGTGTTGAGACACCCCTACAAGCTTAGTAAATCAGGTTGCAGATATTGATACGTAGTTAGTGCAATTTTGATTCCCTTAAGCTTTTTTCCTCAACCCATGTAACAAATATTGAACCAATAGCTCCCAAGTTAGTTGACTTTAGGGTATTAGGTGTTAAAACACCCCTTTGAGCTTCATTGTTAAGGTTAGGGAGGCTACGAAACTAAACTTATCTATATTTTTATTATCATCAATTTTCTTTGGAAATTATATACTATCCATTTCCCTTAGTTGTTACCTTTAACAAAAGAACATAAATAATATAATAATCTAATCTGCAACCCACAATCATATGTTAAAGTGTGTGTGTAAAAATAGAGGTTTAAGAATATTTGTTAAATGAGTATATGAGTAGAATTAAGTGATAACAATGTGATAGTTTGTAAACCTGAATATTTCAAGAAATATTCTGATAGACCTTATTAAGAATGTTTACTAAGATGCATCTAAAGAGTCACTTTAACAAAAGAACTCCTTACTCTACCATCATAGTAACAATAATTTTGCAAATAGTTTATCAAATATAAAACATAGTTAGTTTTTTTTTTTAATATCAATTGCTATCCTTTCCCCCAACCAAAATAAGACATTGTCCTTGATGTTCTAAGGTAGAAAGATAGAGTATAGAAGACATCACCTGCAACAGCAAACACTAACAAACTTGAAACACATTTAAATAAATATAAGAAATAACAAAATAAAATAATATGTTATTAATAAAAGTAAAAGACACAAGGACTCACAAATGAGGGTTTAAATCCAATATAAGCTTTTTACGGCCTTTTTTAATTGACTAATTTATACAACTCATGGAGTAATCAATTACATGGATGAAAGATTGTAATTGGTTAATCAATTATTTAGCAGTAGTAGTAGAGATTATAATTTGTCACGCCGAAGATGTTAAAAATTCATGTTCCACAACATGATCAAGAAAAGATAACAACTTATCATAAAAATCATTAACATTTAACAGACCTATGAATTTTTTATGAATATGCAGTTGTAAAACCATTAACATTTAACAGACTTATGAATTTTTTGTGAATATGCAGTTGGACCCAAGAGAAAATATGAAAGATCTCTTTCAATATGCCTAGACTACCTAGTAAGGCAATGAAGGCATCAACATCGTTAAATATTGCATTCATTCGATCAGACATTGTGGAGATCTATAGTTCCTCTCCAATTATTTTTCCTATAATTTCCTTTTTTATTAAAGCTTTGAGAACGACCCCCAAAACTTGACTACCTCCTAAAAATGCTTCTATTAACATACCCCTCATTAACCCAAGGTTACCTTCCCCTTACATTAAATGAATCTTTCTTTTAGCTAGTACCTGACCAAGATGATTTGCTGATTCTAAAAACTTATGATGACTTGAGGAACCTGTTATTTATACACACTTGTATATCTGTTGCATGTATGAGTTGAGTATAAATGAAGGGAAAGAAGAGAAGATTTTATAAATAAGAACTTGAAAATGCAATCATACCATCTATATGTAGGTCAGCTAGAGTCTCATACTCTTTCTCTCTTTATTTATTTATATTTATTTATTTAAAAAAAAAACATGTATATGTATAGGTAGTTCTTATTGTGACTCAGATTTTCTCTTAGTTTTACATACAAGAATGACCTAAATGCCCTCTATGGGTCGGGGATAAACTTCCTATCCAATTTTCTTAAAAATTGACAAACAGGATCGTTTTTAGTCAGATTCTCAAGACTATATCGAGCATGTTCTTTATAAAATTATGGTCCTAAATCATGAATTACACGATGCACATCTCCACTAGGATGCGTCTCAAGAGTCAATAGAAGATTATCTAAAGACTTCTTACTTAGGCCATCCTTAATAAATTGTATTTTATCTTCACAATTTATAGATACCATTCTTAAAAAGTAACATGTTGCATTACAAGTTCATCTGGCACATCTGTGACAGATTTTTAGTTGTTTTGCACAACGTTTCTTTATAAAAGTGCTTTTACCTCTTCTAGGCATGTATGAAATGAAAGAATTGGAGGACTCACTTAATAATCAAACATTTGCTTTAATTAGCAAGCGAATATCTTCAGGAATTCCATGATTAATTAACAACCTCAATCTTGCACACCTAGCACTGTAAATTTTTGCAATTGTATTATAAGGCAGAGCGAGAAAATACTTTTTAATTTTTCAAGAGTATTGTCCATTTTCAAATGAGAATTGGAGAAAAGATTCAAAAAACAGAGAAAGAGCAAAGAATTTTACAAATATAGACATAGATATCAGTTATCATGGGGAACTGAAAGAACCAATTTAAGAGTCATGGAGGACCGTTATCCGCCATTTAATTGGATGAGAGAGACTAGCAAAATAAAAGTCACACAAAAAAGAAACACAAAAACAATGTGAGAAAAAGAATCAAGCTTTATATACAGAATCATCTAATTCAATAAAATCATTTTCAATTGAAAAATTATCAAAGTAAAATTTCAAACGATGTCTATTTACCTTGAAAATATTGTCTTTATTTAGATTCTCGATATCACAAGGCCCATATGGATATACATGTTTCACAATAAAAAGACTGCTCCATTTTGATCTTAGTTTTCCAGGAAATAAATGGA
>NW_011500110.1:73965-74532 GCF_000495115.2 Populus euphratica
ATTGAATGTTTTTCTCAGTATTTTCTTGTCATGAAACTTTTTTATTCTTGCTTTATGAATTCTTGAATTGTTATATGCATCATTTTTTATTTTCTTAAGCTCATTTATTTGTAATTTTTTGTAGCTGACTAACATCATTAATATTTGAATTGAAAGCTTTAATAATCCAATAAACTTTATGTTCAAGTTCCAAAGGCAAGTGATAAGGTGACATGACCAAAAGATTGATATCTTCTCCCAAGTGCAGGAGTGTTAAAATAATAAATAACCCAGCAAGACCGGAGTCAAACCATAGGGAGGTTAATTGTATAAATTATAAACAATAATACTATAAAAACAACAATAATAATATTAATAATACTACTAATAATAGTAATAGTAATAATACTAGTAATATTAATAATAATACTAATACTACTAGTAGTAGTAATAGTAATAAAGAAGAAGAAGAAGAAGAAGTTGATGAGAACTTTCAGATGAAAGATCAATGTAAGGATTAAATAAAGATAGCAACAAATGTTAAAGTTAGAGGATCCACTAATAGTATGTCAAACAAGTATAGTATAA
>NW_011500110.1:74689-75437 GCF_000495115.2 Populus euphratica
TCCTTTCATAACTTAGGTGTCGGTTATACAGCTACACCATTACATGGTAAAGTCTTCCTGTTATGAAAAGGATTTAAAAAACTAGTAAATTAAGTCCATATAGTTCAAGGATTTGCATGTACATTGCCCTATTATATACAAAAAACTATTTAATAAAGTCCGGATAATACATGGATTCGCATGCACATTGCCCTATATATATATGCAGTGCGCAGCCAGCCAGTTAAAATACCCCAATATATTCAGTTCCTTAATTTGCTTGTCTTTTGAGTTGTCTCTGGGTGATTTGTTTCTTCGAGTTAGAGATTTAGCGTAGAAGAGAAGAGAAATATATCCCCGAAGATATGGCACGGCTGCGCGGTTGCGGTCAAAGTGATCATCATATATTCGTTGCTGATATGAATATTGATGAATATGACGATGGGTCTTTTGATCAACTGTTTGAAACGTATAGAGAAGAAACAGATGACAATGGTGAGGCATTTACGTTGATGGAAAAGGAAATTGTCAAGGGTTTGTTGTGGATGCGGAACAATGGTGCCAAGAGAGATCAGTCTTCCAAGTCCAGAAGTACAAGCCCCTCCAGTGATGGTAGTAGCTATGCTCAATTTACACACCCACTTGTGATATTGCCTGTTATACCCAAGAAGAAGAGAAGTGGAGATCAAGGGTTTATATATCCTAAGAATAGCCCAAGTAGTTATGATACCAGTCAAGACGATGATGGCGATCATCATCATGTTCTTGA
>NW_011500110.1:77473-78700 GCF_000495115.2 Populus euphratica
ATGGTTTATGAAAAAAAAAATATAGTTAGTTTTTTTTTTTAATATCAACTATTACCCTCTCCCCCCAAACAAAACGAGACATTGGCCTCAATGTTCTAAGGTAGAAAGATAGAGTATAAAAGACATTACCTGAAATAACGACTACTAACAAACCTGAAACACACTTAAACAAATATAAGAAATAACAAAACATAAATATTATACTATTAATAAAACAAAAAGACATAAGTTTTTACAAACTAAGACTCAAATCGTAGTTATGATTGTGGCTCATATATTCCCTTGGTTTTACATCCAAGAACGGATTAAATACCTTCTATGGGTCGAGGATGGGCTTCTAATCTAATTTTTTTTAAAACCAGCAAATAGGGTCTTTTTAGTTAGATTCCGGAGACTATGTCAAGCATGTTCTTTATGGAATAATGGTCATAAATCATGAATTATACGATGCACATCTTTACTAGGATGCGTCTCAAGAGTTAATAGAAGATTATCTAATAACTCATTACTCGGGTCATCCTTAATAAATTATATTTTATCTTCACGGTTTATAGATACCATTTCTAAAAAACAACATTATATATTACAAGTCCATCTAGTATATCAATGACAGACTTTCAATCGTTTTGCATGATGTTTCTTTGCAAAAGTGCTTTTACCTGTTCTAGGCATGTGTGAAATGACAGAATTAGAAGACTCACCTGATAATCAGACCTTTGCTTCAATTAGTAAACGAATCTCTACAGGAATTCCATGGTTTATTAACAACCTCAATCTTATACACATAGCTCGGTAAATTTTTGTAATCGTATTTTGAGGCAAAGCAGGAAAATACTTTTTCAATTTTTCAAGAGTGGTGTCCATTTTTTAAGATGAGAAGTGGAAAAAAGATGCAAAGAAAAGAGAAAGAACAAGGAATTGAACAAATATATACACATATATCAATTATTATAGGAAACTGAAAGAACCGACTTAAGAGTCATGGAGTATCGTTATCCGCTATTTAACTAGGGTGAGAGAGACTAGCAAACCAAGAGTCAAAAAAAAAAAACACACAAACAATGGGAGAGAAACAAAATAATCAACCTTTATCTATAGGATCATTCAAACCAGTGAATTCATTTTCACTAGGAAAATTATCAAAGTAAGCTTTCAAACGATGTCCATTGACCTTGAAAACATTACCATTCTTTGGATTCTCAATATCAAAGGCCCCATAAGGATACA
>NW_011500110.1:82764-85511 GCF_000495115.2 Populus euphratica
CAGATTCAAACTTCTTCATTGTTGTTACAATTTGGACTTGAAAATGGCCTTTTTAAATATTAGGCTCCTATAAAAGTTATAGGCCTATGTCTTACATTTCCATCCATATAAAGTAGATCTAAATCCGAGAGATCTACAGCTCTAGATATGACCCAATTACAGAACAGTGTTCCGGTTTGGACTGCACCAGCATCTCTTTTCTAAGTTTGACCATTTCTTTGTCATTTCAATTTCAGTTCTTAAACTCATCAATCAATCCTTTCATTTATATGATATGCCTGCGTTTAAGATGAATATTTACTCCAAATTAAAGGTATCTTATATTATTAAATATGTTATTATAAAGCGTACTTTAGTTAAGGAGTTATTGATACTTTAAGTGCAAAATGATAATATAAAACCTTGATAAAAATGCACTTTTAAATACTAATCACAAGGTTTTTCATAGTCTAGTCTATAAGGTGACATACTTAATGATGTTTTATAATCAGTTCTATAAGTTTAAAGTGCATCATTAAGTCTTAAAGACCAGTCTTTCGTATTAGGGTTCACTCTCTTCTCCAAGATCTGTTTGATCTCTCTATTATCAAGCTCTACTTATCCACTTGTCTAAGGGTGATAAAGGGTGACAACTTTGTGTGTAATTCTATAGTTCTTCATTAAAGACTCAAATAACTTGTTACAGAAATGTGTTCCATCATCACTTATCATGGCTCGAGGGATTCCAAATCGACTCAAAATATTTTCTTTCAAAAACTTTATCACCGTTTTATGATCATTATTTTGACTTGGAGTTGTCTCTATCCATTTTGAAACATAATCTATTGTGGCTAATATGTACAAGAAACCAAAATGATATAAGAAATGGACTCATGAAATGTATACCCCAACAGTCAAAGATCTTAATGACAAGAATAAGATTTAAAAGCATCAAGTGATGTTTTAAAATAGATCCTAACTTTTGATAATGTTCACAAGTCTTGCAGAATACATGTGAGTCCTTGAACATGGTAGGCTAGTAAAATTTACTTTGTAAGATTTTCGCAGTTGTCTTTCTTGATAAGAAATAACCCTTACATGCCTCAAAATGATAAAATTTAATGACACTACTTACCTTATTGTCAGAAATGCATCTTCAAAATATTTGATCAGGATAATATTTGAATAAATAAAAGTCATCCAAATGAAAGTTATTCACTTCGTTCAATAACTTTCTTTTGTATTGGGTACTCCAATGAGTTGGCAATTGTCCATAAATAAGAAAATTAACAATATTAACAAACTAAAGCAATGTAGAGACTAAAAGTAAAGATTTAATGGGAAAGTAGTCATCGATTGATGTAATGTCAGATTTTGAATCTGTTGTCAGTCTTGACAAATGATTTATGATAATATTTTCGATGCCTTTTTGGTCTTTATTGTGATATCAAATTCTTGAAGTAACAAAATTAATTGCACCAATCTAGCCTTAGAATCTTTATTAGAAAGAAGATATTTCAATGTTGCATGATTACTAAAAACAATAACAGGTGAGCCAACAAGATAAAACTTAAATTTTTCATGTGCAAATACTATTACAAGTATTTTTTTTTTAGTGGTGGTGTAATTAATTTGAGCATTCTTTAAAGTTTTAATTGTATAGTAAATTACATAAGGTTTTTTTTTTATCTTTTCTTGATCTGAAAACAAGACCCACGACATAATCATTAGTGTCACACATTATTTTAAAATGTAATGACTAATCAGAAGGTTGAATGACATGAGCAGAAGCAAGCAAATTTTTAAGTTTAATAAAGGCTTTTTTACAATGTTCAGTCCATTCAAAAATATTATTCTTTGTTAGAAGATTACTCAAGGGCTTAGATATTATACTAAAATCTTTGATAAATCTTTTATAAAAACCAATATTCCTAAGAATAATGTAACATCTTTAATAGATTTTGGTGTTAGCAAGTTAGCAATTAACTCGATCTTAGAGTTGTCAACCTCAATTGCTTTCGATGAAACAATATGACCAAGTATAACACTGTTTGTTACCATAAAGTGATATTTTTTCCAATTTAGTACAAGATTCTTCTCTTCACACCTGCTTAAAATCTTTTCTAAGTTAGTCAAACAATCATCAAATGAATTGCCAAAGACAGAAAAATCATCCATAAAAATTTCAAGAAAACGTTCAACCATATCACTAAATATGCTGAGCATGCATCTTTAAAATATGGCTGATGCATTACATAATCCAAAAGGAATTCTTTGATGTGTAAAAGTACCAAATAAATGTGTGAAAGTAGTCTTCTCTTGATCTTTCAATACAATTTCAATTTGGTTGTAACCTGAATAACCATCTAGAAAATAATAAATTTCATGCCTGCAACTCTTTCTAGAATTTGATCTATGAAAGGTAAAGGAAAATGATCTTTTCTAGTCATTGAATTAAGTTTCCTATAGTTAATGCACATACGCCAACCAGTAATAGTCCTAGTTAGAATTAAATCATTTTTTTATTTGTTATCATAGTGACTTCAGACTTCTTAGGTACAACTTGGGTAGGACTTACCCATTTGCTGTCAGAAATAGGATAAATGATTCCATTATCTAGAAGTTTAATGACTTCATTCCTCACTACTTCTTTCATATTAGGATTAAGCCTTCGTATATTTCTTTAGAAGGTTTAGTATTTTCCTCTATATAAATTTTATGTGTGCAAATTAACAGACTAATTCCTTTTATGTCAACTATGGTCCATC
>NW_011500110.1:85718-89483 GCF_000495115.2 Populus euphratica
GGAAATTCCTCAATTTATGGTTTCCAATTACTTGCCTTTGATTCTTCCTGAAAATAAACCATGTGCAAATTGTTAGATTTATCAATCTCAGTTTCACTAGAAGTGGTTTGAAATTGATCATGAACTAATTTTTTAGTAAAGTCCACTTCCTATAAATCATTATCATTTTTAAGTTGCTTGGAAATCTTAAAAATATTCATCTCCATTGTCATATTTCTAAATGATAGCTTCATTAGTCCATTCCTACAATTGATTAGTGCACTAAAAGTTGCAAGAAATGGACATTCTAAAAAAATAGAAAATGAATTACATGCTTTAACAGGTTATGTGTCCAATACAATAAAATCCTCAAGATAAATGAATTTATCAACTATTCTTCAAGGATACTAAATCATCTTCAACTATTCTTCAAGGCACTTTTACATATCTATCAGCAAGTAAGAGAGTTACAAAAGTTGATTTTAACTCACCTAGATTAAGACTCTAAAAGACTGAAGATGGAAGTAAATTCACACTAGTTCTAAGATCAAGTAAGGCTTTTTTAATTTTATGTGCTCCAATAAAGCAAGAAATTTTATATGCTCCAGGGTCTCTATATTTTAAAGCATTATTGTTTTAAAAAATGACACTTACATGTTTGGTGAAAAAGACTTTTTTTTTCACATTCAATTTCCTCTTCTCAGTGCACAAATCTTTCAAAGATTTCAGAGTTATGATTGACTTTTCTTTATTTAGTTATGAAATGAGGGAACGAAAGTGCTGGCAGGAAATCAGTCTTTTATTTACAATATTCAGATTCAATTTCTTCCTTACACTTAGAGATTAATTCATCATTTTTCTTACAAGGTAAGGTTCAAGAGTGGGTTTTTCAATAATCTTACCACCGCAAAGAGTGATGACTGATTTGACTTAATCCATGCATTGGCTTTCAGAACTACTTGCCTTTTCATTGTATTGCCCCTTGAGATTTTGTTGTGGTTGAGATGAAAACTTACCTTTCTCTTGAAAATTGAGAGTAGATGTCAATTTTGCAAAAGTATCTTTAAAATTTTTCATGCTTTAAGCAAGTTAAGTGTTGATTGTCTCTTGTTTTATCTCTTGCTTTTCGATAAATACATGCAATATTTCTTGAAGATTTATTTTAGGAGGTGGAGCATAAGGAGATGCATAAGAATTTTAAAAATTATATTGTGCTTGAAATGGTGGCTGTGAAGTTTGTGCATTATTGTTATCACCTTCTAATTGAAATTTGGGTGATTTCTCTAACTAAGATTGTATGTTTGTGAGTATGGTTTATGATTAGGCCTTTGAAAACTGTTTAAAACATGATCTTGTTTATAGAGGCATTCCTTAAAAAGGCAACGTTGGACAGTCATTAGTTGAGTGTTCATTGGTTTCACAGATTTGACACATGATGTCTTTAACAGATTTTAATTGACCACTCTTTTTTAATTTTAGTGCCTTGACTTTTTTAGCTATAGATGCAAATTTAGCTTAGAGGTCATGATCTTCCCTAAGGTTATACATACCTTTGCTAGATGTATGAGATTGATTTGTACCCGTTGCCTTATAAGTACTTGTAGTGTCCTAATTTTGAGCATTTCCAGCTAGCAAGTCTAGGTACTCCATTGCTTCATTAGAGTCTTTATCTTCAAAGGTTCCATTGCATATAAATTCCAGCATTTATCTATTTTTAGGAGTTAACCCTTCATAAAAATATGAAACTAATCTCCATGTTTTAAAACCATAATGAGGGCAAGTATTAAGCAAGTCTCAATGTCTATCCCAACATTGGTAAAATGTTTCTCCTGATTTTTGAGTGAAAGTGATGATTTGTCTTTCGAAAGAGTTTGTTCTGTAAGATGGAAAAAACTTTAAAAATTATTGTTGTATTTCATCCCAAGCACGAATGGATCCTAACCTAAGATTTTGTAGCTATGTTTTAGCTTTATATTTTAATGAAAAAGAAAAAAGCTTTATAAGTCATGCTATAATTTGATGGTGTTCATGCTACAATTTAAGTCATTATAAATGTTACAAACTTCTTCACATTCTCTCAAATGCAAGTATAGATTTTTTTATACCTAAGCCATGAAAAGAAGGTAAAAGTTGAATAATGCCTGGTTTAAAAGTGAGATGCATCATAAGGGAAAACTAAATATGATGGTGTGCTTGTTCTAGTTAGATTCATGTGGTCTCTTAGTATTCTAACTTGACTGTCCTTATTATTCTCATTATGAAGTAACTGATTCTCTTCTACAACTATATTTTCTGAAAATAATGAGGATACCTTATAAAATCTACCACTTAATATACGCGATCAAATTCTCATGCATGTGAAGGAATAAAATAAAAGGAAAAAGAAAACAAAAAAAAAAAGTTAGATACAAGAAAAGTGAAAATAAAAAATAAAATAAATATTATAATTTATAAAGGAATTTACCACCCTGTGAAAGGTGCCAAAAACTTGACACAAGCAAAAGATTGATGTTTTCTTCCAAGTGCAGGAGTGTCGAAGTAATAAATAATCCGGTGATTAGTACTTAAAAGTGCATTTTTATCAAGATTTTATATCATCATTTTACATTTGAAGTATGAATATCTCCTTTAATTTATGGTAAATATTCATCTTAAATGCAGGCTTATCACATAAATGAAAGGATTGATTGATGAGTTTAAGTACTGAAATTGAAAGGATAAAGTGATGGCCAAACTTAGATGCTGGTGCATTCTAAACTAGAACACTGTTATGTAATTGGATTATATCTAGAGCTACAAATCTCGGATTTAAGTATACTTTATATGGATGAAAAGGTAAGACATGGGCCAACAACTTTCATGTGGAGTTTAAGATTTAAAATGACCATTTTCAAGTCCAAATTATAGCAACAATGAAGAAGTCTGAATCTATCCTACAACCCAGACATTGTTCAGTGTTTAGTCCATATTTTGAGTTTTAGAAGTCCAAATGACGTTAATGTTTTTTTCTATAAAGCTGAGATAATTTCCTAAAACTTTCATGTGGAGGTCTGGTTTAAATTCTGACATTATCAATCACATTTTATTCAGACAAGAAGATAAAGATTATCACCAAATCAAGATGTGGCCACCCACTCATCAATTAGTTATCAAATCAATAGTTTTCAATTTTGGCCTATAAAAGAAAGCATTTGTCATGTATTTAGGCATCTTGGTTTTCATATTAAGATCATGCTCTTGCTATCTTTTTATTGTAATGCTTAAGTTTTATTTATATTAATATATTGTTTATGCCTCTTATTTCATTTCCTTTACTTAGTTAACTTTTATCTTATTTATGTTCTAATTTTTTTATTTATTTTTCATTCTTTCATTATATTTAGTTAAGTTTATTATGTCAAGGTAAAAAGGTTACACTAATTGTGTGTTTACGTTCTTATTGTTTATCATATTAAGGTGAAAAGGTTTCACTAATGATATTAGAATAAGTACAATATAAACTCAATATGGACTTAAATGCTTATATCCTAAACAACTTGCCATTAATATATATCTTATCATTTTTTTTTCTTATTAATTCTTAATACCATACTTGTTAAATGATTATTCTAGATTTGTGTTGTATAACACTTGGGACAATTGTGCTATAAGAGGAACTTGATTTGTTGTTAACAAACCTCCTTTGTGAGTGATTTCCAATTGAGTAATAAAAAGAGTTTATACTATACTTGTTTGAAATACCAGTAGTGGATCCTCTAACCTTGACAATTATTTTATCCTTGTTTA
>NW_011500110.1:91449-95986 GCF_000495115.2 Populus euphratica
AACAACAACAACAACAACAACAACAACAACAACAACAACAACAACAACAACAACAACAACAACAACAACAACAACAACAACAACAACAACAACAACAACAACAACAAGTTAAAGAGAACTTTGAGATGTAAGACTAATGTGAATATTAAACGATGATAAAAATAATTGTTAAGGTTAGAGGATACATTAATAGTATTTTAAATAAGTATAATATAAACTATTTTTATTACTCAATTGGAAACAACACACAAAAAAAGTTTCAATCAGATGATTTGTCATTAATAACTCAATATAAATTATTAACATGATTATATTAATTATCTTATTTAAGTAACACCAAACTTTTAAATATTGTCAGGAATTCATAATGTTAACAACAAATCAAGTTTCTTTCATAGCATATGTGTAGGTTATACCATACGGTTGGCTATAAAAATGCATATCATTTGTTGTACCAAGTGTTATACAACATAAATCTAGATTAATCATTTAACAAGTAAGATATCAACAATTAATAAGATAAAAATGATAAGACATGTTAACAACAAACTTTCTTGGAAGTAAGCATTGAAATTCATATTAAGTTTATATTATACATATCCTAACACTATTAGTGGAACTCTTTTATCTTTACATATTAAATTTAGCTAAACATTATAAAGAAGAGAAACATAAATAAATAAGATGAGAACATAATTATAGAAGTATAGTAAAGGAAATGAAAGGCATAAACAAGATATTAATGAAACTATTATATGAAATAAAACTAGAACATTAAAACTATAAAGAAAGAAAGCAAGGAAGTGATCTTAATCTAAAAACTAAGATGTCTAAATGCATGAAAAATACCTCCTTTTATAGGCTAAAATTTAGAACTATTGATTTGATGACTAATTATTGAGTAGGGGACCACTTTTTGACTTGATAACAATCCTTATCTTCTTGTATATATAAAATATCATTGCTAACATTAGAATTTGAACGAATGGTCTCATAAAATTTCTTGAAAATTTTCTCAGTTTTTCAACAAAAAAAGAATCGTTGCATTTAGACTATAAAAGTTCTAGAAAATTTTCTCAGTTTTCCAACAAAAAAAGAATCGTTGCATTTAGACTTCTAGAACTCGAGATATAGGCTAAACACTAAACAGTGTCTAGGCTGCAGGACAGATTCAGACTTCTCTTTTGATGCTAGGATTTGGGCTTTCAAATGGTAAAATTGAGTCTTGGACTCTTTATGAATGTTTTAGGCCTATGTCCTAGCTTTCTAACCATATAAACCAAACAAAGGGCTGAACAATGTTCTAATTTAAATTGAATCAGCGGGCTGAACAATGTTCTAGTTTAAATTGAATCAGCATCTCTTTTCTAAACTTACCATCTTCTTTATCCTTTTACTTTCAATAATTAATCACATCAATCAATCCTTTAAATTATAAGATATGCCTGCATTTAAAATGAGCATTTACCTAAATTAAAACTATTTTATATTATCAGACTTATTAGTATAAAACATGCTTAAGTTAGGGAATCTAATGATAATTTAAGTTTAAAATGATAATATAAAATCTTGATAAAAATGCACTTTTACATATTAATCAAAAGTCTACATGGTCATAATTAGTAGCTAATAAAATCTTCTTCGTTATATACTTCTTATACCTTATAAGCCTACGGTCGGCCGTTTAAGGTTTAATTACCTATATGACAAGGGATCCTTTTAAGACCAATAAGTTAGCCCACCTGCCATTATATATAATGTCTAGAATCTTCCCTTAAGATATGTTATTGTAATGTTATTAGACAAGTATGATGTACGTGATATTTCAAGAATATCAAGATGAAACAATATATACTTGAGAATAGTTCTAAAAAAAGTCCAAAAAAATAGAAAATAATTAATGGAATTAGAGTTTTCAATGAGGACTACCTAATCCAAATTACAAATATTTATACAATATTATTAAACATACCAAATCATCTAAAATTTGATGTAAACCTTTTAGAAGAGGCTGAATAAAAACCTATATGGTTGAAATATGATAGAAGAGCCATTAAAACTTATAAAGATATGGAAATAGTAATGACATGTGGGTCCCACGCGCCATCATTATGGTTGGCATGTGGGCTTATATGTCATTATTGGTTGAAGGAAACTAATGGATTTGGAAAATATTCTTCTCCATTTTCACCTTGTCAATATTTCTTTGAACCTCTAATCCAGATAAACCTTAAAATGTAGAGTTTAACTTATCTCTTATTTTTGAATTTTAAGATTACATTTTTCACCCTCAACAAACCTCAAAAAGAAAATCTTTCTTACAACAGCCCTAAAATAAATCCAAATGATTTATATTAATATGCATAAATAAATATATTGCATGGTTCAATTTAATTATTGGCTCTATATGTAATTTTAAGATAATATTTCAAACACTTAGAAATATAAAATCAAATCCAATTTGATAATTTCTCAAACACAATAAATTCTATTTAATATAAATTTATTGAAAAACCATTTTTCAAAATTTAATAAGAAAATTTATCATATTAAAATTCTTATTAACATCCTAAATTATTTTAGGAATAACTAAGTAAAATTTTTCTTCTTAAAAAATATTTTTATTTTGAAAAACTATTTTTCTAAAATATTTTAATTAAAAAACCTAATTAAATCCTAATCCAATTAGAATAACACAAAAGTCAAAATCATGAATTAAATATTTTAATTTAATCCTAATTCAATTAGAAAAATTAATTCTATAATTAATTTTATTTAGGTTTTAATTTGAAAATATAAAATCAACATTTTTATACATGAAAAGGAAGAATCATAATTCTATCTTTTATATGCTCTTTCCTCATTTATTGTTGCTATCTCTAATGCAGCACAAGGTAGCAGTCTTTACGCTACACCACCATGTGCAGCGTTGTTGCTTTTACAATGTCGTGGCTAATGGCACAACCATGGCATGCTACTACTACTCGTCATGGTCAGGTGTGTCGATAATGTTGACAGATCTAGCCAAATCTAAAAAAATAATTAAAAAATAATTTTTTTAATGGTAGGTTCCACCCAAATCTGACCAAAACAACAACTAAAATTCTTTTTTAAAATTATTTGGAAAATAAATTTATAGAAAAATATAATGCTATTAATAATTAAAACATGCAATCAACAACCTTAGTTGTTTAATGATGCCTACACTACTATTATAGGGTTTCTCGAAACACATATATACAACGAAAATGGTAAATTTAAAATTTTTCAAGAGTCTCAAGGATCTTATTAGATAGATGTAATGTTTTTTAGGGTTTATACAAAGATTATCTCAATATGACATGTTTTTTTTTTACTTTAGTTAATTACTTTGATGTTGGGCTGTTACAAATCATAAATCGTTTATGTATCTAGACTCTAAAAGTAATCTATACAAGGCACTAGTTAGAAATCTCTTAAACTCTTTTAAGAGAGAGGGGTTGCCATATTTTTTTAGTGTTAACTCTTTTTTTCTTTTAAGAGAGAGGGGTTGCTATATTTTTTTAGTGTTAACTCTTTTTTTCTCTCGTGATTTTTAGGTTTTTTATAACTTATAGGGGAACCTGAAAACCTATTAATAGAAAAATATCAATTTATCCTATGAATAATATCACATATATTAGTTTAAGACAATTTTATAAATTTATTCAATCAAGTAGTTATTTGATTTTTCAAGGTCTAGAATTGTAATTTCCTATATAAATTATAATTTAGTTCTTAATTTCGAAAACTTATTTACAATTAAATCACACTTGATTAATTATTCCATTTTAATTTCTGATTACTCATCTTATTTTAGTTTTTGACAAATAGTTCTTATGTGTATGTCCCACTAGGTTCTCTAACGAGGTGGCTCAAACATAAACCACAATCCTAAATAAAATAGAATTAAATATATTAAATAAATTAATTTAACAACTGATTAATTTATACTTGAAGATCAAATACAATGTCTAGCAATGTATCATGATCTCCCAAATATTAGAAAAATCATTAATGGTTTCACTTAAATTTTTAGCGACTAGTTTCTTAGTGTAATTATTATCTCAACAATATTCTAATTTAGGCATTTTAGTAGAGAGTGCTGATTAATACTTAAAAGTGTATTTTTATCAAGGTTATATATTAGCATTTTGCATTTGAAGTGTCAATAACTCCTTAACTAAAGCATGTTTTATAATAAAAAAATTTGATACTATAAGATACCTTTAATTTATGGTAAATGTTCATCTTAAATGCAGGCCTATCACATAAATCAAAGGATTGATTGATGAGTTCAGCTACTGAAATTGAGAAGACAAAGAGAAGGTACTTAGAAAAGAGATGTTGATTTAATCTAAACTGGACCCCTGTTCAGTCATTGGGCTAGATCTGAAGCTCTAGATCTTGGATTTCAATTTGGTTTATATGGTTAGAAAGCTAAGACATAGGCTTAAAACATTCATGCAGAATGCAAAACTCAATTCTGCTATTTAGAAGTCCAAATCTTAGCAACAAT
>NW_011500110.1:96284-96462 GCF_000495115.2 Populus euphratica
ATTTTAAATTTTGGCCTATAAAAGAAGGCATTTGCCATGAATTTAGGCATTTTAGTTTTCAGATCAAGATCATGTTCTTGCTCTTTTTCTCATTGTAATGCTTAATTTTTGCTTGTATTAATCTCTTATTTATGCTTTTCATTTCCTTTTCTTTACTTAATTAACTTATATCTTATTT
>NW_011500110.1:96588-96734 GCF_000495115.2 Populus euphratica
ACATAGACTTTAATGTTTGATACTAGCATGTTTTGTATTTGATATCTTATTCACTCTTAATACCTTGCTTGTTAAATGGTTAATCTAGATTCATGTTGTATAACCCTTGATACAACAAATACTTGGTACTTTCATTGCCCAACCGT
>NW_011500110.1:96832-101060 GCF_000495115.2 Populus euphratica
CATTATTCGAATAAGATAACTAATGTAATCATGTTAACAATTTATAATCCGATTGGAACCTTTTTTATGTGTGGTTTCCAGTTGAGTAATAAAAAGAGTTTATACTATACTTGTTTAAAATACCATTAGTGGATTCTCTAACCTTGACAATTATTTTATCCTTGTTTAATCATTTCATTAATCTTATATCTCAAAGTAGTCGTCGTTGTCGTCATCATCATCATCATCATTATTATTTATAATTTATATAGCTAATCTCCCTATGGTTCGACCCCAATCTTGTCGAATTATTTATTATTTTGACACTCCTACACTTGGGAAAAGATATCAATCATTTGATCGTGTCAAGTTTTTTGGCGCCATTGCCGGAAAGATAAATTCTTGTATAAATTATAATATTTATTTTATTTTCTCTTTTCACTTTTCTTGTATCTAACTTTGTTTCCTTTTCTTTTGTTTTCTTCTTCCTTTTATTCTCTTCCTACATATGCATGAGAGTTTGGTTGCATACATTAAGTGGTAGACTTTGTAGGGTATCCTCATAATTTTTAAAAAATATGATTGAAGAAGACAATTAGTCGCTTCATAACGAGAATAATGAGAATAACCGTGTTAGAACACTTAGAGACCACATGAATCCCACAAGAACAAGTGCACCATCATGCATAGTTTTTCCTCCCGATGCATCTCATTTTAATTTTAAACCAAGAATGCATCTCATTTTAATTTTAAGTTAGACATTATTCCACTTCTACCTTCTTTTCATGGTTTAGATTTAGAAAATCTATATTTGCATTTAAGGGAGTTTAAGGAGGTCTGTAAGACCTATAATGACTCAAATTGTAGCATGAACATAATCAAATTAAAGTGTTTTCCCTTTTCATTAAAAGATAAAGCTAAAACAAGGCTATAAAATTTGAGACTAGGATCCAATCGTGCTTAAGATG
Source organism: Populus euphratica (assembly GCF_000495115.2). NCBI lineage: Eukaryota > Viridiplantae > Streptophyta > Magnoliopsida > Malpighiales > Salicaceae > Populus > Populus euphratica. The sequence goes on from NW_011500110.1 coordinate 97,780, forward strand.
GAATGCAACAACTATTTTTAAAGAAGTTTTTTCTATCTGAAAGAACAAACTCTTTCAAAAAACAAATCACCACTTTCACTAAAAAAATAGGAGAAACATTTTACTAATATTGAGATAGATATCAAGACTTGCTTAATACTTATCACCACTTTCACTAAAAAAATAGGAGAAACATTTTACTAATATTGGGATAGATATCAAGACTTTCTTAATACTTACCGTCATCATGGTTTTGAAATATGGAGATTAGTTTCATATTTTTATGAAGGGTTAACACCTAAAGATAGGCAAATGGTAGAATTGATATGCAATGAAGCTTTTTAAGATAAATACCCTAATGAAGCAATGGAGTACTTAGACTTGTTAGATGAAATGCTCAAAATTATGACACCACAGGTACTCATGAGGCACCGGTAAAACTTAACCTCATACATCTAATAGAGGTATGTACAACCTTAAGGAAGATTATAACCTCCAAGCTAGGTTTGCATCATTATCTAGAAAAGTCGAGGCACTAGAATTAAACAAAAGTGGTCCATTAAAATATATTTAAGACATTGTGTATCAAATCTCTGAAACCAATAAACACTCAACCAATGATTGAACCTCCAAGCTAGGTTTGCATCATTATCTAGAAAAGTCGAGGCACTAGAATTAAACAAAAGTGGTCCATTAAAATATATTTAAGACATTGTGTATCAAATCTCTGAAACCAATAAACACTCAACCAATGATTGTCTAACTTTGCCTTTTTTTAAGGAATGCCTCCATGAACAAGCTCATGCTTTAAACAGTTTTTAAATGTCCAATCATAACCCATACTCACAAACATACAACCCTAGTTAGAGAAATCACCAAAATTTCAGTTGGAAGTGATGTAACTATATTATTCGACAGTTTTACCCACATTTAATGAGTGTTTTACCCATGTTATATATATAAAATGCCTTGACATTCTTTGTTTTATGTTTTGAAGGTACTTTTGGATGAAAGATGCAAAAAGGAGTAAATTAGAGGTAAGTGGCAGATTTGATGTTCAATCGATGTTTTATGCAGAGCGTTAGTTCTAGAGGTTGAAATGAAGTGATTCCAGTGGCACTAAAAAGCTAACATCCATACCTTTTTGGAAATTTAATGCAAGAAAAATAAAAATAGAAAAACTATTGAAATCACATCCTTTAAATTTAAATCTCGCATTCTACCAATGTTGACCTTTGTCTATTCAAAATTTAATATCTGGATCTATAAAAGTCTAATTGATTCAAACTTCATTTTGTTGGATTTCTGACGTAAAGGTCTATAAACGCTCTAAATTTCAGCCAAAAATAATGTCATATGAAGGAGAATTTATTTTTCAAAGATGACAACTAAATTCTACCAGCAAACAGGTTTCGTGAAGAAACGAGTCCACATTACATTCTGAAGCTTCTAAACCAATATCCAAGTTTTTATTTCAGTAATTTAGCTCCTCTAAGTAAAAGCTTGAAGATTTCATACAAGGATAATTCTTCTTTTTAGAAAAATAATTATTGAAGTACTTAAATGTAAACTGTCAACTTAAGGGAGGATTATTTTGTAAAATAGGTACCAGGGTTTCCTAGCATATAAAAAGAAAACGAGAAGGAAAAGAGGGAAAAAAAGAGGCAGCAACCATAAGTGAAGAAACACAAACTCTCCTCTCTATAAACCAGAAATAATGTTTTCTTCTATCCTTAAGAGTAGTTGTTCCATAAATATACGAGGCTAAGCTCGTTTTCTTGGTTGCAAGGACACAACAAAACTTTGAATTTCAAGAACCATGAGTTTTATTCTTCCTTTTATTTTTAATTTATACTATGAATAAGTATGATTATTTTCCTATGCATATTTTCTATGATCTATTATTATGAACAATCTATTGCTAAGTTTGATATCAAAATCGGAGTTGTGATATATAAATATGTGAAGCAACTAAACTTGATAATTGTGGCGGAACTACATTATTAAACTTAGGAAGAACACTTAAATATCTAGTTCTTAGGGATGCCATTGAATTAAATCATTAATACGGACATTGTGATTGTTTGTTGGTTAGGGTTAGTTACACGGTGGATCAATTAATTAACCAACATTAAAAAAAGATAAAAATTCAGAATATAAATTGTAGTTTTGTTTCAAGGATCTGTTCTAATTTTCTTTGGTGGATGTGTGTTTGTGACCAAGGTTTGTTTTCTTGATAAATTTTGATTTCAATTGATTTTGTTTGCTAGTTTAATTTCTTCCATAATTTAAATCATCACAAGTCAAAAAAACCCCAATTGCATAATGTATAGCATAAAAATCTAAACTAAATCATTTTTGTGGGATCGACCCTTTACTTGTTCTATACTATTTTGTGTGTTGTGTTTTAAGCTAAGGTAATTAATTTGTGTGACCACGACATCGTAACAGGAAGAGTGATAACAATAATGCACAAACTTCACAACCACCATTTTAAGCACACCATAATTTTCAAAATTCTCATGGATATGCACCTCCTTATGCTCCACCTCCTAGAAGAAATTTTAAAGAAACATTGCATGCATTCATTGAAAAGCAAGAGACAATCAATACTCAACTTGTTCAAAGCATGATAAATTTTTAAGATACTTTTACAAAATTGACATCTGCTTTTAATTTTCAAGAGAAAGGTAGGTTTCAATTTTAACCACAGCAAAATCCCAAGGGGTAATACAATGCAAATACAAGTAGTTTAGAAGCTAACACATGGATCAAGTCAAATAAGTCACTACTCTTCACAGTGGTAAGGTTATTGAAAAACCCACTCTTGAACCTTGTAAGAAAGATGATGAGTTAATATCTGAGGGTAAGGAAGGGGTTGAATCTAAATATTACAAAGAAAAGACTTATTTCACACTAGCATTTTCATTTCCTCATGTCATGACCAAACAAAGAAAAGTCAATTACAACTATGAAATCTTTAAAACTTTCAAACAGTTAAGGATCAATATATCTTTATTGGATGCTATTAAATAGGTACTTTCATATGCTAAATTTTTTAAAGATCTGTGCACTGTGAAGAGAAAGCTGGATATGAAAAAGAAAGCCGGATATGAAAAAGAAAGCCTTTTTAGTTGAACAAGTACGTATCATTCTTCAAAACAATAATGCTTTGAAATATAAAGACACTGGTTGTCCTACAATTTCTTGCTTTATTGGAGAACATAAAATTGAAAGAGCCTTACTTGATCTCGGTGCTAGTGTGAATTTACTTCCATATTCAGTCTTTCAGAGTCTCAATC
>NW_011500110.1:101072-122219 GCF_000495115.2 Populus euphratica
TCTATATCTCTTTTACTTGCCGATAGATCTGTAAAAGTGCCTAAAGAAATAGTTAAAGATATGTTACTACAAGTTGATAAATTTATTTATCTTGTGAATTTTATTATCTTGGACACACAACCTGTTAAAGCATGTAATTCATTTGTCATTATTTTAAGATGTCCAGTTTTTGCAACTACTAATGCATTTATCATTAATTGTAGGAATGGACTGATGAAGTTATCATTTGAAAAAATGAAATTGGAGATGAATATTTTCAACATTTGTAAGCAATCTAGAGATGATAATGATTTTCATAAAGTAGATCTTATTGAAGAATTAGTTTATGATCAACTTGAATCTACTTTGCATAAAATTGAGTTTAATAAATCTGAAGATTTGCAAATAATTTATTCTCAGAAAGAAATTATGAATAAGAAAGGCACTAAAAATGTTGATGCGAATCTTTTGTCAAGAATGAAAATAGATTCGACATCTCATATCATATCAATCAATGATTACTTTCCTAATAAATCCTTACTTTATCTTAGATAAATGCCTTGGTTTACTAATTTTATCAATTTTCTTACTTTAAGATATTTGCTAACTCATTGGAGTACCCAAGATAAAGGAAAGTTCTTGAATGAAGTGAAGAACTTTTATTAGGATGACCCTTACTTATTCAAATATTGTCTTGATCAAATATTTCAAAGATGCATTCTTGACAATAAGGTAAGTAGTGTCATTAAATTTTATCATTTTGAGGCATGTAGGGATTATTTCTTATCAAGAAAGATAATTGCAAAAATCTTACAAAGTGGCTTTTACTGGCCCACCATGTTTAACGACTCATCGCATTCTATAAAATTTATGAAAATTATCAAAAAGTTGATATTGGTTAAAAAGTCTTACTTTATAATTCTCAACTCCATTTATTTCCTGAAAAACTAAGATTAGGATAGAGCGGTCTTTTTATTGTGAAACATTTGTATCTATACGGGGCCTGTGATATCAAGAATCCAAAGAATAACAATATTTTCAAGTCTTTCTCCAACCCCAATCAAATGACAGATAATGGTACTATGTGACTCTTATGTCGGTTCTTTCAGTTTCCTATGATAACTGATATCTATGTATATATTTGTTCAATTCCTTATTCCTTCTCTTTTCTTTGCATCTCTTTTTCTCTCATCTAAAAAATGGATACCACTCTTGAAAAATTAAAAAAATATTTTCTCACTTTGTCTTCAAATGTGATTGTAAAAATTTACCATGTTAGGTAAAAAGATTAAGGTTGTTAATGAACCATGGAATTCCTGAAGATATTTGTTGGCTCATTGAGTCAAAGATCTGATTATCAGGTGAGTCCTCCAATTCTTTTATTTCATACATACTTGGGACATGTAAAAACACTTTTGTAAGAATTGTCGTGCAAAATGATTGAAAGAGTGTCATCGATATGCCAAATGAACTTGTAATGCATAATGTCATTCTTTAGGAATGGTATTTATAAATTGTAAAGATAAAATACAATTTATTAAGGATGGTCTGAGTAAGGCGTCTTTAGGTAATCTTTTATTAACTCTTAAGAAGCATCCTAGTGGAGATATGGATCATGCAATTCATGATTTATGACCCCATTTTCATAAAGAACATGATCGACTTAGTCTTGGGAATCTGACTAAAAAAGACTCTATTTGTTAGTTTTTAAGAAAACTAGATGAGGAGTTTATCACAGACTCATAGAGGGTCTTTAAGCTGTTCTTGACGTAAAACCAAGAGAAGATATGAGTCACAATCACAACTATAATTTACACCTTAGTTTGTAAGAGCTTGTCTTTTGGTTTTATTAATAACATATTATTTTGTTTTGTTATTTCTTATATTTGTTTAAGTGTGTTTTTGGTTTTTTCGTGTTTGTTGTTTTAGGTGATGTCTTCTATACTTTAGCTTTCTACTTTAGGATAATAAGGACAATGTCTTGTTTTCGTTGGAGGGCAGGGGTAGTAGTTGATATTTAAAAAAAAAAATTAACTAACTATGTTTTCTATTTCATAAACCATTTGTAAAATTGTTGTTACTAGGATGACAGAGCAAATGAGTTCTTTTATTAAAATGACTCTTGACAAGGTCTATAAGAATACTTCTTGAAATATTTAGGTTTACAAACTCTCATATTATTATCAATTGATTTTGTTCATATACTCATTTAACAAGTATTCTTAAACCTTTATTTTTGCACACACACTTTAACATATAATTATGGGTTGCACATTGGATTATTACATTATTTATGTTCTTTTGTTAAAGGTAACAACTAAGGGAAAATGATAGTATATAATTTGTAGAAAAAATTAATGATAATAAAAACGTAGATAAATTTGGTTTCATAGCCTCCCTAACCTAAACAATTAAGCCCTAAGGGATGTTTTAACACCTAATATCCTAAAGTCAACTGAATTGAGAGCTATTAGCCCAATGTTTGTTACACGGGTTAAGGAGAAAAGTTTAAGGAAATCAAACAATGCACTATCTATATATCAATATCTGTAACCTGAGTTACTAAGCTCGTAAAGATGTCTCAACACTTAATGTCCTAAGATCAATTGGTCTAGGAGTCATTAGCCGAAAGCTCGTTACATGAGTTAAAGATGTATTATGTTTTAAGTAATATGTATATATATTAAAAAAAAAAGAAAAAAAAAAGAAAAAATCTCAACTCAAAGAAGTTAACCTTAGAAAAACATTAGAATAAAATATTTTTTTCTTCCAATAAAAGCCCTATCATCTATGTTTTTATACATTTAGCACATAAAAAAAAAGGTTTATTAATATCTTGTTTTAATAGTATAAAGTAGATATGTAAATTTAATGAGAGATTGTTTATTTGGATAGATTAATAGAAGTTGAATGATAAATGCCTTACTTAATGGAACTTGCAAATTATTTTTCTATTTTAATGCTTTGATTACTAAGAACTAGTAATAAGCTAGTTAGGAGATGTGATTAGTACTTAAAAGTGCATTTTTATCAAGATTTTGTATCATCATTTTGCATTTAAAGTATTATTAAATTCCCTAAATTAAAAATGTTTAATAATAACAAGTCTGATAATATAAGATAACTTTAATTTATGATAAATGCTCATTTTAAATACAAAAATATCTCACAATTCAAATGATTGATTGATGTGATTAACTATTGAAAGTGAAAAGACAAAAAAAAGGTTAAGCTTAGAAAAGAAATGTTGACTCAATTCAAACTGGAACACTTTTCTGTCATTGAGTCATATCTGGAGCTATAGATCTTGGATTTTAGTTTGGTTTATATAGATAGAAAGCTAAGACATAGGCCTAAAACATCATGATAGTCAAAATTCAATTTTGTCATTTGAAAGCCCAAATCTTAACATCAAAAGAGAAGTCTGAATCTGTCCTAAAGTCCAGAAATTATTTAGTGTTCACCCCATACCTTGAGTTTTAGAAGTCCAAATGCACCAAATTTTTTTTTGAAAAGCTGAAACAATTTCCCAGAACTTTCATGAAGACTATTTGTTCAAATTCTGATGTTAGCAATAACATTTTCTATAGATAAAAAGATAATGATTGTTACCAAATCAAGCGGTGGCCACCTACTCAATAATTAATCATCAAATCAATAGTTTCAAATTTCAGCCTATAAAAAAAGGCATTTGTCATGCATTTAGGCATCTTGGTTTTTTTATCAAAATCATTTCCTTGCTTTCTTTCTTTATCGTTTTAATGTTCTAGTTTTATTTCATGTTATCAAGATCATTTCCTTGTTTTCTTTCTTTATAGTTTTAATGTTCTAGTTTTATTTCATGTAATATTTTCATTAATATCTTGTTTATGTCTTTTATTTCATTTACTATACTTATATAATTATGTTCTCATCTTGTTTATTTATGTTTCTCTTCTTCATAATGTTTAGCTAAGTTTAATATGTTAAAGTGAAAGGGTTTCACTAATGGTGTTAGGATATGTATAATATAAACTCAATATGAATTTCAATGCTTACATCTAAGAAAGTTTGCTATTAACATGTCTTATCATTTTTATCTTATTAATTCTTAATACCTTGCTTGTTAAATGGTTCATCTAGATTTGTGTTGTATAACACTTGGTATAACAAATGTTTGGCACTCTCATCGACAATCGTATGGTATAACTTACACTTTTGCTATAAAAGAAACTTGATTTGTTGTTAATATAAGTTAGCATCATGAATTCCTGACAATATTTAAAAGTTTAATGTTACTTAAATAAGATAATTAATACAATCATGTTAATAATTTATAATAAGCTATTAATGACAAACCATCCGATTAGAACCTCTTTTGTGTGTCGTTTCCAATTAAGTAATAAAAAGAGTTTATATTATATTTATTTAAAGTACCATTAGTGATCCTCTAACCTTGACAACTATTTTTATCATTATTTAATCTTCATATTAATCTTACATCTCAAAATCCTCTTTAACTTATTGTTGTTATTGTTGTTGTTGTTTTTGGGAATTTTTATAGTTAACCTCCATGTGGTTTGACCTCGGTCTTGTCAGGTTATTTATTACTTCGACACTCTTAAACTTGAAAGAAAACATCAATTTTTTGACCATGTCAACTTTTAATAAAAGTTTGTGGTTTCATAAGTTCTAGATGTAACCCATCGAGGCACCACTAATTCTCCACACTAATATAAAAAAAAAGGTATATAGAATATCATGTCGTGTAATGTGTGTTGTAATTACTCAAAGGTATATAGAATACCATGTCGTGTAATGTGTGTTGTAATTACTCTATACACAAGGATTAGAATGCACCTAAATGAATCATCAGAGTCGACTGAAATGGGAAGAAAATTACTAGAAAAAACAATAAAATAGTCCTTATACATGGACTACATGTATAGATTAATAAGTTTGACTGTCAAGTTTCTTTGCATGCGCTGCAAGGATAAGGTGGTGCCTGGACCACTCTGCGACATGAATAACTCTTTATCTTTTTTGTTGGTGTGGATGGTGTCGACCATATCCTTTTGTGATGGGAGATCAATAAGTGAGAAGTTACTATTGTGTTGTATCTTTTTTTAGGTTGTCTCTTTATAAGTTTCTAGAGGTGAAGTTTTCTTTGTTGTTCTTTTGTTTTATTTTGTTGATTTTTTTAGATTTTTGTTTGTAAGAGTCTTTTATTTAATCTCAATGTGTATGTCCTTCTTTTTGTGTCTCTTCCTTTATTTATATTATCTAGGACTCCTAGCAAACGAGAAAACTAAACTAGAAAAATAATTTTATGCAATTATATTTTTTTTCTTGACCATGAATTTTTAATCAATTAAATTTCATCTCTTATTTCTTTTCCTTTTATGTATATTCTTCCCCAATTATTTTTTAGTTCATATTCTTTTTAGTCCTTTATTATCTCCTTCTTTTTATTTCACTCTTTAAACTTTGTTTTCTTTTCTTCTTGTTTTTGGATGCCAAAAAAAAGAACTAAAAATATAATTTTTTAAAAACACATAGAAATTATCGGGGGTTAAAAAATGGGCGATGACATTACTAATATTAAACTCTTGCCATGTGTCTTTATTAATATTTTCTTTTTATTTTTTTGAAACACACTTAAATTAATGTTTATTCATGCATGATATACAATTATGTTATATCATTAAACTTTGTTTTTTCATTATTCCAAAAGTAACTAGAAGACATATCCAAAGAAATATGAATGATTTAAAATAAGGATAAAAATATATATCTTAATTAAAATCTCTTTGTCTCATTAACGTGCTAAATGTTTTTTGAAAACTTTTTACCATAATATTTGTTTCTTAGATAATATTCTATTATTTTTTCTAAAGCAAGTTTTAATTAAAAAATAATATCCTAATAATTTTGATGCGATTATATTTGAAAAATATAAGAATATTATAGCACTTGCATATTGTTGTAGTGAACTTTTTGGTGAAATCGTTAGATTTGACCTTGTAGGTCAAATTTATAACCTCCCAATTTAATTTCTTACTTAACTTGAATTTTAAATTAAATTATACAGGGATTGATCTGATATGATATGATTAACTTAATAGATTTAAAGGTAGTTCGAACGATCAGTAAAAATTCAATTTGACTTATAAAAGTTTCAAGATGAAATAATTTTTTTTTTAATATTAAGACAAAAATAACTTGAATCAATCCAACAACTCGAATCATGTATTCAACTAGGTTTAATAAATTTATTTTTTGAATTATTTTTTGTTTAACAATGTAATAAGAAAATACACTTGTAGAAAAAGAAACATAATAATTTAAAAAAAAAAGAATGCTTGATAATATTATTAAAAGACTTCTATAATCTTATTCAAAAAAAGTAAAAATTAAATGGTATTTAATAAAATAATATCTAAAATCTACTCTTGATTAATTTAAGAATATAAAAAAATAAATGTAATATATTTTAAATCTAATCATTTTAAAAAAATTAAATTTTAACTTATGAGAAAAAAAACCCTTAAAACAGATTAAATGTGTGGGCCAGAGTTGCTTAACAAGTCTAGCCTATTCAAACTATGGTAAGGTGAATGGACTTGAAAGTCCTTGTTCGCACACCAAGATAATTTTCTTTTAAAAAATGGGTGGACTAGACATCATCATTTTAATATTAAAAATAATATAGATAATGTGTCATCTAGTTACATAGTTTTTGATTATTAAAGATCTGGTAAAAAATAAAACTTGTTTTTTTTCCTAAAAAACTAAAATTTAATCCATTTTCATGAAAAAACATCTAAAAACATCCTTATAACCTTATTAAACTAATCTTTCAACTCAAGAAACCTACAAAATAGTTTAAAACACATAAAATTAAATTAAAAAATCTCTCTTAATCTTAATCTACCTTTTCTAGCAACATAAAAAACTAAAAACATCACAATGACATTTTCTTTTTATTAAGAGAAATATTTTGATACCAAACTTTTTTTTTTTATTAATGAAATCCTGCCAACCAAATAGTTTTTCACTCATCGATAATTTTTCACCAACCCTCTGTCCTTACAATTGATTTAAGAAAAATTAATCACCAACCCTATGTCCTTACAATTGATTTAAGAAAAATTAATTTTAGATTAAAACACATAATAAAACTGCAGAAAAAAAGGAAATATAAAAAATCTTAAAGCATTATTTAGAAAAAGGCTACGATTCATAGTAATTAAAAAATAGGTCTGAACTTTGATTTTATTGTTAAATTTGATTGCTTGAACTTTATTTTTTATCTCTCTAAATCAAACATTAATTTAACACCATGATATCTTTTTGACACCCTGAGAATCTTATACATTCAAATCTAAATTCTGTCTAGATGCATTCAGAATAAAGATCTTTTAAAAAAGATGAAAAAACAAAACTATTGAAATATTGAAAATTGAGCTGTAATTATGGTAAATCGAGATGCATACGGGCTCCCGAGCTCGGTCGGGTTCAGTCATTGTTCGACAAGGTGAGGGAACTGCTTTGGACTGGTCCATAGGTTACGTTTGGGCTGCTCTTGTTGAGGTTTCAGGCTAGAAAGTTTAGAGTAGACATCAACCAAAATTTCTCCTCTGCCTTTTCCAAATAACCCTTTCCCAACAAGTTCTTGAAAAGTATCTCAATATCAAAATAATTTTAAAAAATAAGAACAGTTTAATGGTTCATGCTATTTTCAACAATACAGTTCAAATTACTCTTTTAAATTTATAATTATTGAAGTTGCACTACTATCAACACTGCAATTTAAAAAAATAAAATAAAATTCAAAGCTACATGATAAAATTATTAAACCAATCGAGATGTGTGATCAAATAAATATTTATTTTTATGTATTAACTTGCTCATCAAATTAGTATTATTTGTTTGAAAAGTATTAAATTAATGTTTTTTATATGTTTTTAAATGATTTTAATGTATCGATATAAAAAATAAAATATAATTTGATGAAATATAATTTTAACATATTTTTTTTTATAAAAACTATCATATATTATAATATCAAACACACCTGCATGTATGTACATTGATAAGCTTTAAACAATTTTTACCCTGACAGGCTTAGCCATTGTTTCAAAAATCAAAGAAATCTTTAATCATGAGACGTTATTAGAAAAGAAAAGAAATAAAAAGAAGATCATTTCAATGCCTTTTGTTTTTATGTTGTGTATTTTAAATTCAGAATCCTTGATAAAATTAATTTATACCAGCAATAAAAAATATTAATTATTCTATTTTTAATAATGCAATTTATATATTTTTTTTAAAAAATAAATTGCATTGTTTTAAGATATATCATACATCAAACTATATTATTTTTAAAAATATTTTTAAAACTAATCTATTTTTTAAAATATTTTTGGAATATAGGGGGGTGTTTAGAGCTGATGTATTAATTATTTTTTAAAAGTTTTTTTATTAAAAATATATTAAAATAATATCAATATATCAAAATAATTTAAAAATATAAAAAATTAATATAAAATAAAAATATTAAAATATTTTTTAAATACAAAAACATTCAAGATCTTATTATAATAAGATGAGGGATACGGAGCCAGAAAATATATATGTGTACTAGTTGCTATAGACATCCAACAATAATATATCCTTCCAATACATGTGTGAATAATTATTTTGGCTAATTTTTTTTATGTTATTTTGAGTTGGTTTGGAAACGTGGTTGACTATGTGTTTTTAAAATTTTTTATTTTTGAAAATTAATATTTTATATTTTTAAATTATTTTAATATCCTAGTATAAAAAATAAATTTTAATAAATAAAAAAACATGCACTATCACAGTATCAGAAACGCTATATATCAGCCACCGCATACAATAATCTCAATATAGCAAAAGGTGCATCTCCATCACCAACTCCGTTTTCAAGGTTTATTTTCTTATGGTATTCAGCTCAATGATAGGGTTTCTTGGGGAAGCTTGCTATTACTAAAAGTAGCCCAGGCAGATTGCATAATCCCATACAAATGATATTCTAGCAGAGACCGGCAGAATCGATGCTTCGACAAGAATGTATCTGAAAATACATATCTGTAAGACAGCAACCTTTGAGTTAACTTTCGGAGAATTCAACTTTCCGCAATTATTGGTCATTGGAAAAGAGAATAAATTTTCGGTTTTATATTGCAATATGAATTTTATAAGTATTTTATAAATTGAATTTTATAAGTTTATAATGTTATTTTTTTATTTTTTATTTTTATTTTTTTCCGTGGATTTTTTATGTTTTTCCCTTACTTTTCTCTCATCTTTTCTTTTCTTTTCTTTTTTATTTTCAATTGGCAACATATAAAAGGAATGAAGTACATATTTGTTTTATTTTTTAATAGCAAATAATCATTTTACCCTTAATGAATCATTTTGTTTTTATTTGACAGTCTTTTTTTTTGTTAGTACTACCAAGCTCTGTTCATTCTAAAATTTTAGCTAGATTTTATTCAATATATTTTAAGATCCCTTGTAAAAGTTTAGCTCAATCTGATAATCAGATTAAAAAATATGTTCAATAACGTAAAACTAGTCAAATTGTGATTTTTCATCAAATTTATGAATTTTTACAAAAATTCTAAAATTTTAACATAAATTAAAGCATCATATTAGAAGACTCCACGTAAATTTTTTAATTTTTTTATAACTAAATTAAAAATTATAATTTTTGTATAAAATTAATAAATAAAATATTAATAAAATATTAACCTAAATTAGATTAGAGTCCATTCAAGCCCTTAGCATGAGAGTGCCCTTGTCCACATGCATGTTGCAAGAAAAAATAATAATATCATGTTTGTTGACTGGAATGGGGACTTGTATACAAAGAATGAATATATAATTTGAAATACATTTTACACAACTTAATGAAAATTAAATCTTATCCCTGAGTCATGATTTAAAAATTATTCTTGATAAAACATAAAATAAAATATATATCTTTTTATAATTAAATGTGATATATACGAGTTAGAATTTAAAAATAAAAAAAATAATCTTTATGATTTTTGTTGAATAAAAGCTTAAAATTCTAAGCTTTTAAACTAAAACACAATGTTCCCATGTAACCTAAATTACTTATTTTAAATAATCAATTCAACTTAATAGCTTAATTTGTTAGGTGATATCTAATATATAATTTATATTGTTCTTTAACACATATTTTCAGGTAAAAGTTTTTTGAGTTTGAAATTTATACAATCTGATATTACCTTGTATTTAATTTTTATCAAATAAATAAGGATGACGATATTTGAAATCGTAACTGTTTAATTATTAAGATTCTGATATTATATCAAAAAACTAATACAATCTAATAACTTAGACTGTTAGATGAAGTCTCAATATATAGTTTATATTATTCTTTAATACTCATTTAGATTTCTCCAACACAACTTTACTCAAGATAAGAGATCCCCAAGTTTAATTCCTCATTGCAATTACATCTAGCTAGCTCTATTATCAAATAATTATCTTAATTCAATAGCTTAAGTTGTTTGGTGAGATCTTAAAATATGATTTATATTATTCTCTAATACACTTATTCAAGTGAAAGCTATTTGAACTTGAAATTTACATAGATTCACATTACGTTGTGTTTAATTTTTTTTATCAAATAAATAAGAATGATAAGATTCAAATTTGTGATCATTTGGTTATCAAAACTTTGATACTATGTCATAAAACTATCCCAACCCAATAACTTAAATTATTAAATGAAATTTCAAAATATAATTTATATTATTATCTAATATCTATAATATCAAGCCAATACATTTTCCACCTCCATTAATAACTTTAATTAAATTCATCAACCAAACACGCCACTATTTCCTCTCACTGTTATTAGGGCAACAAGAATGATGGGGGACAAGCCCACTAGACTAGACTCTAATGGTTCAAAATTTACTCACAAGAGAACGAACCTTTTGGAGCATTCTTTCTTGAAAGATGATGCATCTTTAGTAGACGACAAGCCTGATATTTGATGCAGGATGGGTTCATTATCACTATGGGAATCCTTATCACCATGGGAAGAGAGTGAGAGAATATTATTTGCAGCTTCCCAATCAAAACTCGAAACGCGTCTGCTCGAATTCTCATTCCATTGTGTCCCTCGTACAAAAGGAGGAGACGTGACAACCAGCCGAGAGAGATACTGGCAGTGATCAATATTGAGGGCGTTGCCAATCCTCCTTTAAGGGGCAATGGAATAAAGGGTATGCTCTCTCTCTCTCTCTCTCTCTCTTGTTGATCTTTAATGGAAACAACGTTCTTGATACAAGGAACTTGGATTGCTTTTGTTTCTCTATATACAGAAAACTTATTCCTGTGTGCGGTTCGTTTTCTGGAGAGGAGCCCTATCAGCTCAGAAATAATTCATCAATTGCGTGTAACTTAATTATGGCTCTCTAAATCAATAATTCAGCACTTGTTTTGAAGAACTAAAGATTTTACTATACGCATAGCTTCGGCGTTAGAAGAAAAGGAAATTGTGTTGGTGTATGTTTGAAATTGTGTTGCATGATTCTTTTTAAAATTATTTTTTGTTTGAAAATATATTAAAATAAATATTTTTTTATTTTTTATTTTAATACATCAAAACCATTGAAAACATTATAAAAAATATTATATTGGTTTTTTTCCAAGTCAATTTTTTTTTTTAAAATATATTTAAACACAGTTTCAAATACAAAAAAAATAAACAACCTCTTATTCTGGGCCGGCAAAGTTTTTTCTTATAGATTGCCATTTTTTTAGTTTTTACAAATAAAATCAAGTTATCCTACTCGACAGTTATATCTTGTAAGTGCAATGATCTCGATAATTAAATGGGAGATAATAAGAGAGAAAAAGAAGCCACGTCGAGCACATGGAAGATATTCATAGTTATTCGTGAGCGAGTGACTTGGATTTCTACATGATTTTTGTAAGAGTTTCTTGTTTGCAGTGGAAATGGCTGTTTTTATTTAAATATCTAAAAAATCTTTGATAATTTCATGCTATATTCAGCCTGTGCTATGAAGAAATTAAAAGAAAGATAAAGAAAATTTACATATTTTTCCCGTATAGAAGGGGTTAAAAGCCCACAAAATACACACATAATTACATGAGAATGACAACCTACAATCTATCGAGCAGTAACAAAGTCTAGAGGTGAATCCAACAGCCTGTTTAGCAGTGATTTGCTTTTGTAATTTTATTTGGGTTTATTTTAAAAATATATTTATTTTGAAAATATATTGAATTAATTTTGTTTAATAATTTTTAATGAGTTTATTGTGTTAATATAAAAATTAATTTTTTTAAAAAAAGTTACTTTGATAAATTTTTAAGTAAAAATTATTTATAAAAAAACTATTACTCTTTCAAACAGGTCTTAAAACCCATCAAACTATCAAATATTTTCAGATTGGTAAGATATTTAATCTATTTTTTTATTTAGAGTTACTTTAAATATTATATTGAGTTTATTTTTTATATTTATTTCTTATGAAGATTAGATATCTATATATTTTTTACACAAAATAACATTAAAAAAATACACCTATCATTGGACTATGATCTTAAAGTTGCACTTGGAGACCTTACTCATCCATTAATTTATGTGTTTTCTGGGAAAAAAATTTTTCTTATCGTATTGACACTTTTTTTAGTTTTTACAAATAAAATCAAGTGATCTTTGCAAATAATTTCACTCGACATTTACATCTTGTTAGTGCAATGATCTCAATAATCAAATGCAAGATAATAAAAGAGAAAAGATAGCAACGTTGACAATATGAAAGATAACCACCATTGTCGTGACTTAGAATTCTATATTATTTTTTTAAGTATTTTTTTTAAAATTTAATAGCATTGAAATACTTAAACTTGTGATTATTAAAAATTAAATTTAAAATTTGACTAGTTAAGCTATTTTCTGAATTTTTTTTAAAAAGTTTCTTATTTAAAGTGAAAGAGGCTATCTTTATTTAAATATCTAAAAAGTCTTTGGTATATATTTAGCTTGTGCTATGGAGAAATTAAAAAAAATTACTTATTTCCCCTTAAGAGAAGGGGGTTAAAAGCCCATAAAATATAAAATTACATGAGAATGACAACTTACAATCCATCTAGCATTAAAGCAATAATAGCGCCTAGAGGTGAATCCAACTTTCTGTTTAGCAGTGCTTTTATAATTATGTTTAGATGTATTTTAGAAATGTATTTGCCCTGAAAATGCATTGAATTAAGTTTTTTTAGTATTTTTTATTGAGTTTAATGTGTTGATATATAATATAAAAAATAAAAAATATTTTAATATATTTTTAAATAAAAAATATTTTTAAAAAACATTAAAAACAGAATTTGCTGCATAGAAAATAAATTAAAAAAATAAAAAGAATATATTTTTGAATAAATATATTATTCAACGTTATACTAATGATTATATATACATGTATAAGCCTGAGAATCTATACATTAAAGGGTTAATATTTTGTGCTTGTAAAAGTGGGATTACATGAAATTAAGGTCAACTCAAAATATCTTATCAAAACTGACTCCACGTATTATAACAAATCAAGTCTCAATACTCTCTTTTAAGTTGAAACATAAATATTAAGAATGTTCAACTTATTTATTAATTTTTTTAAAATGTTTTCTTTTAAGGCTTTAGTGAATATATCAGCCAATTAAAAATTCTTAAGAACAAATTTAATAACAATTTGACCTGTTTAGATTTTTTCTCTCCCAACATGGCAATTAATTTTAATATATTTTTTATGTTCATGATATATAGGATTTGCAATAATATAAAGTGCTGTTTGATTATTGCAGAATAATGTAACTAGTTTCAAACAAACCTATAGATCTTTAAACAAGTATTTAAGCCAAGTAATTTCACATATTACAGCATCTATAGACCTATACTCAGCTTCAACAAATGACTTGGAGCCTGATTATTTTTTTTTGTCTTTTATAAAATTAAAAAGTCTCCAAGAAATACACAACAATCTGATGTAAATCTTCTTGTCATACAACAATGCTTAATAGTAAGCTCTTAGTTGCAAAAAGTTGTTGGAAAAAAGTAATAAATTAAGCCTTGAATTTTTATTTAAATATCTCACAACATAAAAAGCAACATCCTAATAAGGTTTTCTAGTGCATGTATAAATTGACTTAAAATGTTCACAGAATACATGATATCTAATCTAGTAATTATAAAATAAATTAATTATCCCACTAATCTTCTATAGCATAAAGCATCATTTAATAATTTACTTTGAATATTTGTAAGCCTCTGATTTTGTTCCATGGGAAAGTCAAGAGGTTTAGCTCCAAGAAATCTAACATTATCAAGAATTTCCCGTGTGTATTTTTGCTTAGATATGACGATCCTAATATTTGATCTTGCTATTTTCAGACTGAGAAAATACTTGAGATTACTATTGTGAAATTTTTTTGAAGAAAAAACTTGATATCTTGAATAGCTTTATCATTATTTCTAGTAATGATCACATCGTTTATGTAAATAAGAACCATGGTTAGAGTAGAGCCGTTTTCTTTCATGAAAAAGAGCGGATTGAGTGTGATTCATGAAAACCAACTATCTTAATGGTTTTTAACAAGTTAAATAATTAGTTTCTAGATACTTGTTTAAGTTCATAAAAAAACTTGTGAAGTTGATATACAAACTTCTCTCCATTGACAAATTCTTAGTGATGGAATTATATGCACTTCTTCGTATAAGTCACCATAAAAAAAATTATTATTGACATCTATTTGAAATAAAAAAAAAACAACTTCAAACGGCTATCGGGGTAGTTAACCTAGCAACCAAAGCAAGAGTCTTATTTAAATGAACAACGAAATTATAAACAAATACAAAGTCATAAACATGATACTAGTTGACAAGACGGTTCTTTTAATAAATTCGTCAGTGATGTTCTTACGGACAAAAGCACTGCTTTGAGACGAATAAAATATTTCATCAGGGTAATTCAATTTTGTGTTGGTGTATTAATTATAGTTTTGAGGCTCTTTTTGGGAGACCCTCGTAAGCAGACAGGATGAGCATACAAATAGCAAAACTTGAGCGAATTATGCTCTTTTAAGGACATTCGAACACCTTCATAAGATCGAATTAACATTTGCTAATGGACCTGGTTGCTTTGTCTCCTTGCTGATTAAGGGTTGATATGAGAATATTCTCATGTTGATATATATATATATCTCAACATGAGAATATTCTCATGACTAATTATGTCATTGTGTCACAAATGAATAATAATAAATTATTATTTTTTACATTTTTACAGTCTCAACATTTAAATATTGGTTTCTATTTTTAGTTTTCTTTGCTTTTTTGAACTGCTCTAAACTTATTAGCCATTTTCTAGTTTGAAAACATAATCTAATAGGATTATCATGATTGTATATATTAGACCCTATTTAATAAAATTAATATATATATATATATAATTTGTTGATTAATTAGAACTTTTTAATTAGCCTAAGTAAAAAGGGTGGCACTTTAATTTAAATAATTAAGGAGAGCTGGAAAGTATAATAATAATAATTTTTTAAAGTGTTTTTTATTTTAAAATATATCAAAATAATTTTTTATATTAAAATAATATAAAAACATAAAAAAAAATTAATGTAGAAAAATAAAAAAATTTACAAAAAAATAAATTTGAAATAAAAAATATTTTTAAAACTAAAACACAAACGGAGTTAAATTTAACTTGCATAGCTGCTAGAAATATATAAATTTTTCTTGAAAACCCTAAAAAAAAAAAACTTTCTAATAAGTGGTATCTTAAGATTACATTTGTGTAATTGTGCTAATTCACTCTTACATTTTTATTTAAAAAAAAAAAAAATTGAAGTGAAAGACCTATCGTTTAAAAAAAAAATTGAAGTGAAAGACCTATCGCATCTACAATTTCCATTTTCCCTTTACGAGATAGTTCGGAATCCGAGCATGGATATATGGGGAAGGGTAATACAAGTTCCAAAGTACAAAATAACCAAAGGAAAAGTAAAAGGTAGGACAAATGCACAAGTGGACCAATCATCTTGGGAGATTTGTGACCATCTTGGATCCACTCTTTCCAGCATGACACGTGGATCTATATTATTCTACCCATTCAGCATCATGTGATCTCTCTTGCCTCCATGAACTATATAAATAGCTCCTCTGCCCTTGCCATGGCATCAAGTAGCAGAGACGGTCTCTTCCTGCTACTGTTTTTTGTCATCAAGCCTTCACGTTTCTATACTTACTGCTTCAAAGATGGACAGGAAACAATTGCAACACCAGGTCGCCTCCGTGAGGAAGTCCCTGTTTGATCAGGTTCTGTCCTCTTCGTGATACAAACTGTTGTCATTCTTACATGGAGTATTTTGTTTGTATTTTTTTTTTCTCTAAAATAAAAAACTACGTATAACTTGATGTGGAAACCTCGTCTTCCCTTAACTTTTGTTTCAAGTAAGTTTGCTTTGAAAAAAAAAATGTTTTATAGAAAATAATTTTATAAAAAACAAATTTTGTAATAGAAATAATGATAATAATGATAACTTTGATGATAATATTTTTTATAATAATAGAGATTTTATTATGGTAAAGATCATATTGATATTGATAGTATCAATAATAAACAGCTACGATGGTAAAATGATAGTAGTTGGATCTTAATGATCATGCAATTGTTATTTTAAGTAGTTAATTGAAGGTATTGGTGAAAATTGTGAATTGATAGTGTCTAGAGAAATTTTTTTTTTTTGTTAGAATATTTTTCTTTAATTGATTAAAAATATATTTGTTCTTAAAATATACTTTTTTGGTAAAATAAATAAAACTCTAGCTACAAATATCATTCTAGGGAAACTATAAATGCCTTGTAAAGATCAAAATATACGAAAAATGCCGCAAACTGACTTTTAAATAGATTTACCGATCATGAATCACGAATGCTACTTCGTGCTTTGCCATCTTTTAAATAGATCTCTCTTTCCTCCATGAACTATAATCAATGTTTGGGCCTGTTCTTGTTCGAGCTGTGCTTGGTCCAAACTTAGATTCGGCCCCCAGTTTGCAACCATATCAATAAGTGGAGGATTTATAGTTTAAACTACTGAATTCGGACTAGAAAAGAAAGATAA
This sequence comes from Populus euphratica, assembly GCF_000495115.2. Classification (NCBI taxonomy): domain Eukaryota; kingdom Viridiplantae; phylum Streptophyta; class Magnoliopsida; order Malpighiales; family Salicaceae; genus Populus; species Populus euphratica. Next base: position 118,257 of record NW_011500110.1, read on the forward strand.
AAGAGACAAAAAGCCATGTTGTTAAAGTAGGAGAACAGACAGGTCTGGTGGTGTAAGGTGATTTTAATAATCGATGATTGCAGGGATACCTTGATGATCAATTCAATCGACTCGAGGATTTGCAAGATGAAACAAACCCAAGTTTTGTAGAGGAAGTTGTGACACTGTTCTACAGTGACTCCGCTAGATTCATTCAGAACATTGAGCAGGCAATGTAAGTATACCGTAATCAACGTTACTACATCATAACGGCGGTGATAAAAGCTGTAAGAGCGACTCTTTTGCTTTTTTGTTGCTTGCAGGATCAAGAAGCCTAATATTGATTTTGGTAAGCTGGATGATTACATGCATCAGTTAAAGGGTAGCAGCTCAAGGTAATTAGCTGCTGTAAACTATACAGAAATATCATGATTTACAAATAAGGGAATTAAAAAAGAAGATGGTCGTTTAGCACTTTGCTTGCTTTATGTTTATCTGTTGAAAATTCTTAATAACTTGCAGCTTTGGAGCCAAGAAAGTGAAAAATGAATGCTCACAGTTCAGGGAATGCTGCTCTGCTAGAAACATCGAAGGGTAACATATTTTATATATATACATCCTATGAATTGCTTCGAATTCTCGGCCCTTTTTAATGTTTTGTCAATTTTGCAGATGCATCAAGGCATTTCAACAACTCAAGCAAGAGCATGCCACTTTGAGGAGGAAGCTAGAAACTTACTTTCAGGTCTGAGCGGCTGTGTAAAATGCAAGCAGAAACTAATTCTAATGTCTGTTTTAATCAACCCACCTCGTAACATATGACCTAAATTGTTTCTTCTATGTGTTGTTTGTAAATATTTTCAGTTGGTAAAACAAGCTGGAATAGCTGGGAGAACATGAAGTTCCAATCCATATATAATATACGAGCCCAGTAATCCTAACCAGCATTTGGTGGGTTATTTCGAGACGCAGGAAACAGAGTTACTATCCATGGCTGCTCTGGGAGTAATGTTATAGATATGTAGATCTTATTCCAACACTTTCCCATGGTTTTGATTGCAAGTTGCAGAGACAGAGCATCCCAAGGCCAGGCTCATATGCTTTGCAGAGACTAATGTAATGTCAACTTAAGAGTCAAAATGTATTTTATGCACTTCAATTACAAGTTAATCACAACTTTTAAACAAGAATTCGAATCTTGGTCGTGTTTTAGGAGAGGAATCTCCCGTGTTGTTCTGGGCAATCCAAGCCTTTACACTTGGATTTGTGGTTATTGCCCTGCATCCACTTCGTCATTCAGAGTGAAGTATTTACCACCTCGACTAGTCATTCAAATGGATGGCAGGATTATCTTTTCGGTTATGTATTTAAATGAACAAAAAATGAACTAATTTAAAAGAAAATGGATTATCTAATCTTTTACGATGTGTGTGGTTAAAATAAAGAAGGGAAGGAAAATTAGTTATGTTCACGAAAGCAATTTGAAAGAACAAAATCTCTGCTCAGGGCATACATCTGCGTGAAGATCATACATCCGCGTGTTGGTGTGCAAAGATTTTGATTCCTAGATACTTGTGGAGCAATCAGTCAGTACTGCTGTTAAACAGGGGTGGCCTCGAGAGTGTGTTAAGCATGGAACCATACATGGGTGACATGGATTTTCGCACATTCTTTAATTCTTATAGCTATCGAACTCAAATCTATATTTTTATACATAACTAGAACAACAAAGCAAATGTCCCATTATTCAAAAATCAAATCTTTACATGCAAAACAATTTATCAGTACTTTTAAAACAATTTTTATTGGTCCATGCCTTGAAGAATCTAAAAATAAGTTTGGATTCAATCATCATGCTAAGTCAAGACTCTAGGTATATAGCCTAATGCCCTTGGGCTCAATAAAATATTAATAAACTTATCTAAATAAATAAATTTTTATTAAATTTATATATTTATTTTATATTTTTTAAACAAGATATTAATAAGTGTTTTTTTTATACTTAATATATCAACATGTAGTTATAGAACTTTACTTGGAATAAAATAAAATTTTATTCTAATGTTTAAAGTTAACTTTTTTGTGTTGAGATTATTTTTTTTTTATCTCTCTCTTTTTAATATATATACATATAACTTAAAACATAATGTATCTTTAACATATATAACGAGCTTTAGGCTAATGACTTCCATATTAGTTGGTCCTAGAGCATTAGATGTTGAAACACCGCTTCGAGCTAAGTAATTCAGGTTGCAGATATTGATACATATATAGTGCAATGTTTGATTCCCTTAAATTTTTCTCTTTAACCCATGTAACAAGTACTGAGCTAATAACTCTCAAATTAGTTGACTTTAAGGTACTAAGTGTTAAAACACTCATTCGAGCTTAATTGCTTAAGTTAGGAAGGCTACGAAACCAAACTTATCTATGTTTTTATTTATTTATTTAATTACATTTATTATGATTATTTTTTTATTTTTTTAAAATTATATACTATCTTTTTCCCTTAGTTGTTAACTTAAAAAAAAAACATAAATAATATAATAATCCAATATGCAACCTTCAATCATATGTTAAAGTATGTATGTGAAAATAAAAGTCTATGAATACTTGTTTAATAAGTATATGAGCAGAATTAATTGATAATAATGCAAGAGTTTGTAAACCTGAATAGTTCAAGAAGTATTCTAATAGACCTTGTTAAGAATATTTAGTAAAATATGTTTCAAGAGTCACTTAAACAAAAAAAAAAAACTCATTTACTCCGTCATCCTAGTAATAACAGTTTTGTAAATGGTTTATGAAATAAAAAACACAATTAGTTTTTTTTAATATTAACTACTACCATTTTCCCCTAATCAAAACGAGACATTGTTCTCAATGTTCTAAGGCAGAAAGATAGAGTATAGAAAACATCACCTGAAACAACAAACATTGATAATTCTAAAACACACTTAAATAAATATTAAAAATAACAAAATAAAATAATATGCAATTAATAAAATAAAAAGATACAAGGTTTCACAAACAAAGGCTTAAATCTAATCTAAACTTTTTACAACTTTCCTTAATTAACCAATTTATACGACTTATGGAGAGATCAATTACAGAGATGAAAGATTATAGTTAGTCAATCAATTGTTCAGCAGTAGCATAAAGATTATGATCTGTCGTGTTGAAGATGTTAGGAATTTTTGTTTCATAGCATGATAAAAAAAAGATAACAAATTATTACAAAAACCATTAACATTTAACAGACCTATGGGTTTATGGTTAAGCATTTATGAAAGATCTCTTCCAATGTGCCTAGATCACCTAGTAAGGCAATGAAGACATCAACATGGTTAAACATTACATTCATTCGCTCAGACATTGTGAAGATCTATAGTTTCTCTCTAATTATTTTTCCAATGATATCCTTTTTTGTTAAAGCTTTAGGAACGACCCTCAAAACTTGACTATTTCCTAAAAATACAGCTATTGACACACCCCCCATTAACCCAAAGCTGTCTTTCTCATACACTAAATGAATCTTTCTCTCAGTTAGTACCTGATCGAGATGATTTGCTAATTCTAAAAAATTTATTTCCTTCCCAAGACTAAATCTACTAAAATCACAAATATTTCTTATGTGATGACATGAGGAACTTGTCATTTCTAACATTTTTATATATATTGAATGTATGAGTTGAGTAGAAATGAAAGGAAATAAGAGGAGATTTTATAGATGAGAAATTAAAAATGCAATCATATCACCTATACGTAAGCCAGTTGGAGTCTCACTCTCTCTCTCTCTATTTATTTATTTAATATTATTTTTACAGGTAGTTGTGATTATGACTCACATCTTCTTTTGGTTTTATGTCCAAAAATAGTTTAAACTCCCTCATGGTTCAAAGATAAGTGACACGATGAAAAGATTAATGTCTTCTCCCAAATGCAGGAGTGTCGAAGTAATAAATAACCCGATAAGACCGAGGT
>NW_011500110.1:123412-138181 GCF_000495115.2 Populus euphratica
AAAAATGCACTTTTAAGTACTAATCAATAAGCTTCTTATCCAGTTTTCTTAAAAACTAACAAATAGGATCTTTTTTAATCAGATTCTCAACACTAAGTTAATCATGTTTTTTTTTTTTTGAAAATGAGGCCATAAACCATGAATTGCACGATGCACATCTCCACTAGGATGCGTCTCAAAGTTAATATAAGATTATCTAAAAATCCCTTACTCATGCCATCATTAATGAATTGTATTTTATCTTCATCGTTTACAAATACCATTTCTAAAAAATAACATGTTGCATTACAAGTCCATTTGACACATCTGCAATAGGCTTTCAGTCATTTTGCATGATTTTTCTTTTGCAAAACTGTTTTTACTTGTTCCAGGCATGTATGAAATGAAAGAATTAGAGGACTCACCTAATAATTGGACTTTTGATTCAATTAGCTAGTAAATATCTTCAGGAATTCCATGATTCATTAATAACCTTAATCTTTCACACCTAGTATGGTAAATTTTTATAATCATATTTGGAGGCAAAACGAGAAAATACTTTTTTAATTTTTCAAGAGTGGTATTCATTTTTTAGATGAGAGGAAAAGAGATGCAAAGAAAAAAAGGAACAAGGAATTGAATAAATATAAAAGATCCGTATCAACATTTTCAGTTCGTTTCTTATCTGTAATTTCTTCCTGAGAATAAATCATTTGCAAATCATCAGATTCACCAGACATCATTTTACTCAAAGTAGATTCAAGTTCATTATAAATTAGTTCTTCAATAAGATCTACTTCTTGTAAATCATTATCATCTCCAAGTTGTTTATAAATGTTAAGAATATTTATCTGTAATGTCATGTTTTCAGATGATAACTTTATTAGTCCATTCCTACAATGGATGTCTAAAAATAATAGAAAAAGAATTACATGCTTCAACAGGTTGTGTGTTCAAGATAATAAAATCCATTTCATAAATGAATTTATTGACTTGTATTAACATCTTTAACCATTCATTTAGGCACTTTTATAGATCTATCGGCAAGTTAAAAAGTTACAGAAGTTTGTTTTAACTCACCTATATTAATACTTTGAAAAACTGAATATGAAAGTAAATTCACACTAGCTCCAAGATCAAGTAAAGCTCTTTTAATTTTATGTTCTCCAATAAAGTAAGAAATTATAGGACAATCAGGGTCTTTATATTTCAAGGCATTATTGTTTTGAAGAATGACATTTACTTGTTCTGCTAAAAAAATTTTCTTTTTCACATTCAGTTTTCTCTTCACAGTGCACAAATTTTTGAAAAATTTAGCATAGGAAGGAACCTGTTTAATAGCATCCAACAAAGGTATATTGATCCTTACCTGTTTAAAAGTTGCAAAGATCTCGTAATTGTGATTAACTTTTCTTTGTTTGGTCATGGTATAAAAAAATGAAAGTGCTACCGGGAAATCAGTTTTTTCTTTGCAATGTTCAAGTTCAACCCCTTCCTTATCCTCAGAGATTGACTCATTATCTTTTTCATAAGGTTCAAGAGTAAGTTTTTCAATAACCTTACCATTGTGAAAAGTGATAACTGACTTGACTTAATCCATGTGTTGGCTTTCAAAGCTACTTGCATTTGCATTATATTGCCCCTTAGAATGTTACTGTGGTTAAGATGGAAACTTACCTTTCTTCTAAAAACTAAGAGCATAGTGAATTTTGCAAGAGTGTCTTTCAAATCTGTCATAGTTTGAGCATTTTGAGTGTTGATTATCTCTTACTTTTCAATAAATGCATGTAATATTTCCTTAAAATTTATTATAAGAAGTGAAGCATAAGTACTTGTATATCCATGAAAATTTTAAAAATTATGATGTGTTTTAAACGATAGTTGTGAAGTTTATGCATTATTATTATCTCTTTTCCAACTAAAATTTAGTTGATTTCTCCAACCAGGATTTTATATTTGTGAGTATGAGTTATGATTGAGCACTTGAAAACTGTTTAAAATATAAGATTGTTCATGAAAGCATTCATTGAAAGAAGGCAAAGTTAGACAGTCATTGACTAAGTGTTCATTGGTTTTATAAATTTGACACACAATATCTTGAACAAATTTTAATTAACCACTCTTTTTTCAATTCTAATGTTTTAACTTTTCTAGCTAAAGATGCAAACTTAACTTGAAAGTCATGATCTTCTCTAAGGTTGTACATACTTCCTCTAGATATATAAGGTTGAGTTTTACTCGGTGCCTCATAAGTACTTGTAGTGTCCTCATTTTGAGCATTTTCAGTAAGTAAGTCTAGGTACTCCATTGCTTTATTAGGATCTTTACCTTCAAAAGTTCTATTGCATATCAATTCCGTCATTTGTCTATTTTTCAGTGTTAATGCTTCATAAAAATATAAAATCAATCTTCATGTTTCAAAACCATGATGAGAACAAGTATTAAGCAAGTTTGTATACCTATCCTAACATTGGTAAAATGTTTCTCTTGATTTTTGAGTGAAAGTTGTGATTTGTATTTTGAAAAAATTTGTTCTATGAGACGGAAAAAACTTTTTTAAAAATTATTATTATATTTTATCCTAAGCACAAATGGATCCCAATCTAAGATTTTGTAGACATGTTTTAGCTTTATCTTTTAATGAAAAAAAAAAGAGCTTTAATCTAATAGTGTTCATGCTACAATTTAAATCATTATAAGTGTTACAAAATTCTTCAAATTCTCTCAAATGAAAGTATAGAGTTTCTAGATCTAAGCCATGAAAAGAAGGTAAAAGTTGAATAATATCTAGCTTAAAATTAAAGTGAGATGCATCAGGAGGGAAAACGATACATGATGGTGCACTTATTCTTTTAGGATTCATGTGGTCTCTAAGTGTTCTAATTCAATTATTCTTATTATGAAGAGATTGATTATTTTTTTCAGCCATATTTTATGAAAATGATGAGGATATCTTACAAAGTCTATCACTTAATGTACATAATCAAACTCTCATGCATGTGTAGGAAGAGAATAAAAAGAAAAAGAGAAGAAAACTATAAAAAAGTTATAAGAAAATTGAAAATAAAAAATAAAATAAATATTATAATTTATACAAGAATTTATCCCCCCGGCAACAGCGCCAAAAACTTGACACAATTAAAAGATTGATGATTTTTCCTAAGTGGAGGAGTATCGAAGTAATAAATAACCTGACAAGACCAATGTTGAACCATAGAAAGGTTAATTATATAATAATAATAATAATAATAATAATAAGAGAACTTTAAGATGTAAGATTAATGTGAGAATTAAACAATGATAAAAAAAAATATCAAGGTTAGAAGATCCACTAATAGTATTTCAAATAAGTATAATATAAATTATTTTTATTATTTAACTTGAAACCACACATAAAGGAGGTTCTAATCGGAGATTTGTCATTAATAGCTCATTATAAATTATTCACATGATCATATTAATTATCTTATTTAAGTAACATCAAACTTTTAAATATTATCAGGAATTCATGATGTTAACTTATATTAACAACAAATTAAGTTTCTTTTATAGCACAAGTGTAGGTTATATCATACGGTTAACTATGAAAGTACCAAACATTTATTATATCAAGTGTTATACAATACAAATCTAGATTAACCATTTAACAAACAAGGTATTAAGAATTAATAAGATAAAAATGATAAGACATGTTAATGGTAAGTTGTTTAAGATAGAAGCATTAAAGTCCATATTGAGTTTATGTTATACTTATCCCAACACCATTAGTGAAACCTTTTTACCTTAATATAATAACTTAGCTAAACATAATAAAGAAAAGAAATATAAATAAACAAGATAAAAGCATAAATATGATATAAGTTAACTAAGTAGAGGAAATAAAAGGAATAAATAAGAGATTAATGAAAACAAAATTTAAACATTACAAAAATATAAAGAAAAAGAGCAAAAACATGATCTTGATCTGAAAACCAAGATGTCTAAATGCATGGCAAATGCCTCCTTTTATAGGCTAAAATATGAAACTATTGATTTTTTAACTAATTATTGAGTGGGTGACCACATCTTGATTTGGTGACAATCCTTATCTTCTTGTCTAAACAAAACATCATTACTAACATCAGAATTTGAATAGATTGTCTTCATCAAAATTCTAGAAAATTGTCTCAGCTTTCCAACAAAAAAAAAATAGGTTCATTTGGACTTCTAGAACTCGAGATATGAGCTGAACATTGAACAGTGTCTGAACTACAAGACAGATTCGGACTTCTCCATTATTGCTACAATTTGAACTTGAAAACGGACTTTTTAAAACTTGGACTCTCTATGAAAGTTTTAGGCTTATGTCTTATCTTTTCATCCATATAGAGCAGACCTAAATCCAAGTTCTATAACTTTAGTTATGATCCAATAACTGAGTAATGTTTCAGTTTGGACTGAACCAATATCTCTTTTCTAATCTTAGCCCTTTCTTTGTCTTCTCAATTTTAGTAGTTAAATTCATTAATCAATCCATTGATTTATGTGATAGACTTGCATTTAAGATGAAAATTTATCATAAATTAAAGGCATCTCATATTATTACATATGTTACTATAAAACATGCTCTAGTTAAAGAGTTATTCATTCTTCAAGTGCAAAATAATAAGATAAACCTTGATAAAAATATACTTTTAAGTACTAATCAAAGAGAATTCAAAATTGACTCGATATGTGCATTTGATTAAAAAAAATATTAGTAATAAATATTAAAAATATTTGTTAACATTAAATAAAGATTAAACTAAAAAATTAAGAGATAAATTCGAATTATGATATTTGGTCTCGTATGATAGGATCCATTAAAAAGATTATTTAATTTTATAGCAAAGAATTTAATTTTTTTGTTAAAAATAATAATAATTTAAATTTTATTAAGACAAAATAATTTGCTAATAAGACTCCTCCTTTTATTATTAATGTTTTCACAAGAACTTTTTTATTTTATGTTCTTTATTTAATAAAAATCAAAAGCAATAAGAACTAATATACAAAACAATTTGGATGATTTGAAATAATAATAAAAAATATCTCTCAAATTAAAACATTTTTATCTTATTGACTCATTCCGTTTTTTTTTTTTTTTGACATTTTGTTCCCAAATTATTTTCAACAATATCTTACCATAATCATAAAAATTTTAATTAAAAAAAATATTATTCTAGTAACTTTAACTTGAATGTATTACATAATCTAGAATAAGACACTGCTCTCACATTGTTATGAGAAACTTTTTTACTGTTTAATTAAACATAGTTTGATAGGTTAACTTAACCTTAACTTAATTTCTTGTTTGGTATAGGTTTAAAATCAAATCAGGTTAGAGTCACCTCGATATGACTCAATCAACCTGACAAACCCGAAAAAAAATGCAATCAAAACTTAGTTTGATTTTTAAAAATCTTAATATGATATCATTTTAATTTTTAAAAAAATATTAAGATGAAAATGTTTTGAATTGATCTAGATCAATCTAAGCTAACCTACAAAACTCATTATTCATGTTATTAATTTAGTTGAATTTAATAACTTTATTTTTGTAAAATGTTTTTCATTGAATTATATTGAAAATAAAAATAGATATTCTTAAATAAACCACCGAATAAAGTTCAAGAAAAAAAAAAGTATTGTAAAAAAAAAAATACTAATGTTATAAAAAAATTCCATAATTTTTTAATATATTTTTTAATTAATTAATTTCGATGAAGTTAAATTGAAATAGAAGGGGAAAAAATTATTCTCTTTATTTCCTGTTAGTACGGGTTCATCAAGGGCCTCTCTTATATTTTGTTGGGGGGGATCGACGTAAAAAAGGAGGTCATGCCATGGTGTTTGGACATTTTATCCTTGTTTTAAATGGATAAGTCGTATGTCGTTCATCCTAGGGGAAAAAAACAAGAGACGCAACTTGTCGTCGGCTTGTTTACCGGCCGTCTCCTTAAACTCAAAAACTCATTTTTTTTTCCCTCTAAAAATGCATAGAAAACACACGTCCCGTAAAAAAAAAAAAAAAAAAAAACCTCAATAATCTCTCCAATTTTTTTTTTAATCTAAACTTTAATTTACCTTTTTCATTAAGGATCAAAAATATATTAATAAAACTTATCACATCAAATACATATATCAAAATCGATTTTTTTGTTATTAAATTATAATCAACCGACTATTTTCTCTTTCCATTATTTTAACAAAACAAATTTTAAATAAAAATAAAAATACTAAAAGTAAAAGGTTCAAAATAAAAAATGCTCAGAGAAAAAGATGGAAGAAGAAACACAGTTTCAATTAGCAATATTTTCTTTCGTAGTGTAGTGTGAATGATAGTGTTTTTTTTTCTTGATCTTAATATAAGCAGCTTAGGCCTTCAGGTCCCACGGATAGGGGGGAGAGTCATCATGTCTTTCAATTTCAACATTGATGTTCCAATCAGAATATAATGTGTATTTTGCTAGATGAAGTTCAAACACAAAAGACAACTTCTTATTACCTTGCAAGAGGAACTGTATTGGACAGTCCATGAGTTGATGACTGGTAGCTCATCTGCTAGAACGCACAACATACACTGTATACAGACCAAATACAAAACTTAATCAATACAATTTCTTCGGGAAACAGACAACTTGCACATGCAGATTAAGGATATAAACAATGTGCGAGCTCTCAAACACTGGCATGCGGCCCCTGCTGTCCACATTCCTCCATTTTCTGCTTCATCTTGTATTGCAAAGTTGCAGGAGCGCAGTCCAATGGCGTTTCCCCTAGAAAAGAAGCAATGCGTTAGCATGAAGTAGAATACTTGGGACCAGCATCACTCACAACCAATGACAAGTAAGTTTATCTTGGATGATTTTTAAGAAATTATAGTCCTTGGCCATCCATGCAACATCATCATTCCCTACAACCACATTTAACCTAACTTGGAAAGTGCATTTTCACTTTCTTTGTTGCTCAAGATAAACTAAAAACATGTAATAGAATATAACTCTTCAATAACAAAACGATTACTCCGTAATTCCCCTTATGACCACTTTGTATGCAACCTGAAAGAGCTATTAAGCACATTTCAAAATTTCAGAACCGAAAAATTATGTCTGGTTGCTTTCTACATTCAAATTCATTGAGAATTTCAGTCATTTTAAAACCGTTTCACCATAATGTCTACACATGCCTTGCAAATATTGTGTGATTCCCTTATCTAATCAAACAGTTTAATGAAACGGGGCACCATAGCAAGACATGATGCTGGATATAAGACTAATTACCTTGTGCATTCTTATAGTTCATGCTTGCCCCAGAGTCCATAAGGATGAACGCTATGTCAGTTCGATTAAATAGTGCAGCCTAAGCACAGTCATCCTTTCATTAGTGTCATACTTTTTATGGAGATACAAAATATGCAATGCAGATAAAGTGAGAGATTCTTACCAGATGTAGCAAAGACATTCCTTGCTTATCACGATAATTTGCATCCACACCCTGCCAAGATATCAGAGTTTAGTTTCATTTCTCGTATCTGTTTTGCATTAAAGATGGTGAATACCTCACTCAAAAGCTTCTTGACTGCAACAGTATCACCATTCTTTATGGCTTCCCTTAAACCCTAAGCAGAACACATAAATGGTCACAGATAACTGATCCATGAAACTCTTACGAAAAAGTAGCTCCCCTTATGACTATCATAAGTCGATTATACCTCTCCATTGACTTCATAATCCATCTGAGGTTTATCTACACCACCATTTGTAATTTGGCCATGATTGAAAACCGAACTGCAAGGTTTTCACAAGTTAATGAAGGATCTTAGTAGAACACAATTTCCCACTAACTTTAGAAGGCAGCGGCTATGCATCTAAATGAAATGAGAAAAATGATGCAAAAATTAGATCCTAAACAAAGTCGTCATCCCCTTTATGTCTAGTAACTTGACTCAGGTCCTAAAATGTAATTTACATTCCCTGCAATGCACAACATGCATCTATTTTAGCTCCCGGTGCCCATGCAGAGGATCATGTTTCATCAGATTTATGAGTCTGGAGTTGGAGTGGATGCAGCAGGTTTAGTATATGCATGTAGGTAACCCAATAGTCAGTTATGAACTTATATTTCAATGTGGGACACTGTTAGATGACCAAAGGTCAAGGGTTGTAAGAAGATGACAGATGGGAGGGGGAGAACCTAGAATCTTATTTGAATTCAGTTAACAAAAGATAATGCCCAAAAAGAATGCAAACCTTCACATAGTTAACTTCCATGATCTTGCAACTCCACCTGCCAACTTGAATCTTGCAAACCACATGTCTGCAAGACCAACAGTGGCTGACCAGCAGGCAACTAGTTTCTTTCACTACAGAGTAGTGGTATGGTGATGTATTTTCATCCTAAGTAATTTAATTCTTACTGAGTTTAGGAAAGTTTCATTACAATTTACAAGATATCTAATACTTGGCTCTTAATTTAACTATATATTGATTCCGCAGTATCATATTATGTGAGATATTTGAGTTAGATCTTTAAAAACAGCATCATTTGTTGCACTACTAGCATGTTACCAAGATATAAGCTCAATGCTCAATGAAGAGAACAAATCTTTTCCAGGTAATAGCACCTCATTTGGATTTGCATACTAAGTCATTTTTGCTTACAACAAATCATAGGTAATGTTCATTCACGTTTGGACTTCAACAGTGAACATACCTAGGCTTGCTGCTTGAAGTGGTGCCTCTGTTCTTCGGAACAGCATCTGTTTTCTTTGGTTTTGAATTCGACTGGGATGTGAAGGTGGAAGAAAGTTTTGTCTGTTACGTGATGGATTAAATAAATTACCTCCATTTATGACAGAAGGATCTAAAATCATTATAGAAAAATCATACCTGCATGGGAACCGGATCTGTCTTTGCTGCTGGTGCTTCACAGATGCATAAAGGCATCCCACACTTACACTCTATAACACCTGCAGCAGATTGATTCTGTGTTGTTGGTTCTGGTTTTGGATGTTTTTCTGTATCAATGTCTAATCTAGAAACTTTATCTGTTATGGAATCAACTCCATCAACCTTCTCTGATCTGTGTCCAAACAAAACTTATGATAACTGAATAAAAATTCCTTGTAAAGAAGCAAGATTTTCATAAAGGTAAGAAAGGAAGGACAAGAGAACGAAAAAAGCTTCAGTGGCCTTAAGCTACATGAAGATAACCAATATCTACAAAACACTGACAACTAAAGAAAAAACATAAAGTAAAAGCATATTTTAGTGTTTTCTTCTTAGTTTAAGCTTTGGTTTTACTTTCAAATCTAGAGCTTAGGTTCATCTTGTTGTGAAATATTTGAATTTCATATTTTTTGGTTCAGATACTTTGTTTAAAAGTACATCTAAACTAAACTAATGGTGTAGGAATCTTGGAAGATATATTGCAAAAATCCTAGTTGCACAATTGAGGAGTAATAAAACCTTAAAGACAAATGATTTATCATTGACAACAACAAAAATTTCATTACGTTAAAATGTTTCAACGAGTGAGTATCCTTTTTTTTTAATTTAAACATAGATATTTTTTTTATTACCAATATACATGCTAAAATTTTAAATTAATATCAATTAAAAGTTCGATCATATATTTAGTATGCATACTAGAATTCTATTATTGTTTTTGTGCTGAAAGCATGTTTACTATTAACTATGCTTTTACATGCTTATAGTTTTTAAACTCTAGGTTTTTGTTGGACATTTTTCGTTTAACATGCTTATTAGTCTAATATATATTTACAAACTTTGACTACATTTTCGCATAAATGGGCATACTCTTCGATAGTTTCTAATGCAATTTATGAATGGCATGACATGCTAGAACAGTTAAATTTAAGAATAAAAATAAGATAAATTTGAGTGAATTACCGGGTAGAATTGTTAAAACAATCAGCACAAACCCTAGCATTCGAGAGTATCCCAAACTGCGGCAAAGCCTGAATTAATTAATGAACACACAATTCATACATTAAGGAATCCGCAAAAATCGACTGTCAGAAACACACAAACGAGAAAGAGAAAAAAAAGCAGACCATTTGATTTGACGAGTGTTCATGGCATAATGTCCTTCCGCAACAACGGCAATGATGCTACCAAAAAACATGAAAAATAAGTTAAAACAGAAGATGATAAAAATCGTGGGCAATTCTATATCAATCCATGATCGCAGCAGCAAACTAGCTTTGATCAAATCAATCCGTTCTTTTATTATCATTAGTTTTAGTTGATTCAAAAAAATATGTTATGATGATTCAATTGATGATTATATATATTTTTTTTAAAAAAAGGAACAAGGAGAGGAGTTTACACGGCGACGGAAAGTGTTGAAGCTGCATTTGCAGACGTCACAGCGAGCTGCTTCTTGAAAAGCTGGAGGCTCCGTTGACATTATTTACTCCGTCTCCGATCTCTTTTCTTTTTCGTTTTTTATCGGTCTCCGATTCCGATTTGGTTTCAGTTTCCAATTTCAACTTCCAACTTTCAATCTTCTGTTTGCCTTTCTTCTCCTCGGATATTTTCTGTTATCGGGTTGCCCGATGGGATAAGACCCGAATGCCCTGTTTCCTCATACGATGTCGTGTAAGGACTCGGAACCTTTTTGTGGTGAGCGGACAAATTTTTTTTTTCTAAGCGCTCCAACCCGCCATTGGTTCAACTTTTTTATCACAAATTATAGTATACTTTCAGACGCGTGGAAAAATTATTATGCTGTTACTGTGCATATAGATTATTTATATTATAAATTGTATTGTAGATATTTAACGCATCATGGATGGCGTTGTCTGTTATGTTTTTTATTTCAAAAGCAAATAGTTTATATAGGTGGTTAGATTTAAGAATATTGAATTTATTTTTGGTAATAAATCTAATATTATTAAATTTGATTTAGTAACTAGAGATCCAAATATATAAGGTATGATATTGCCGTCAAACCTAAGAGTCATCTAAAGTTATTTAAGTATAGTATGGTCACTAAATGATCACTAAATTTAAAATTATTTGGGTGGCATGATTGTCAGACTCATTGCTTTTAGGTTTAGCTAGTCTGACTTAGCTACTGGATTTAAAATATTTAAAATATTCTTTATTATTTATGTTTGTCATGGCCACCAGATCCATTGCTCTTGGGTCTGATTGATCTGATTTGGCTACTAGATCTAAGACACTTAAAAAAAATTATTTTCTTTATATTTTTTTATATTTTAAAAAAATATTATTGACCAGCTGTAGAGCGCATACTAACATACTAGATAAAATATTATTTTTTATAGGCTACTACAAATGACTTATCATTGTTGATTTTTTTTTTATTTAACCATTTTTATCTTTGTTTGTTAGGACCCTTTACTCTCTTTTTTTACTAATTAAGTCCTTGTAGTTTATGCAATGGCACGAAAATATCCATGACCTTGTCAATAGTTTGTTTGACAAAATCATCTCAATGATGAATTAATAGAAATTGCTTCGTATTAAGAACATAATAGATAATTTAAAAATATTTTTATATAAATTATAGTAGAAAATAATTTTTCATTTAATATTCTTGAGTTTAAAAATTTTGATTTTTTATTTAAATTTTAAAATTATATTTTGTATAAATTATAAGAAATATTGTTTAATTTTTTATATTGAAAACTATGAAAGGACACTTGTTATTTTCTATTGGATTAATTTTGTTAGCCATATTCATAGAGTTGCATGAAGTATAAGGAATTTGATCACTAAAAAAACAAGAAAAGGTCTTTATAAAT
The DNA here is from genome assembly GCF_000495115.2 of Populus euphratica. Lineage (NCBI taxonomy): Eukaryota > Viridiplantae > Streptophyta > Magnoliopsida > Malpighiales > Salicaceae > Populus > Populus euphratica. The sequence goes on from NW_011500110.1 coordinate 135,207, forward strand.
TTTTTAAAAAAAATTACAAAAGCAAATAAAGGGTAAAAGGTACAAATCTTTTAAATCAAATAATCCTTAATATAATAACTTGAAAAGTTGAAAATCAAATTTGATAGAACCTTAATCCATTCAAGTTGAAAATCAAGTTTGATAGAACCTTAATCCAGAAGTAATTCTATACTTAAAAACCTTGATCTAGAGGTAACCCTATAGTTGAAATCTAGTCTGATAGATTTGATAAGATTTGTCTAGTAGTTTTGACCCTATGAAATAATATGTTTTCGAACTCCATTTGATCTAAAAATTTACTAAAATATATTTTCATGTGTCTATTATCTCTATATAAAATTTTAGCTCTTTTTTATGTGTGCTTTAAGAGATATGTTCGATCTCATAAAACTAGTCAGCATATATTTTAAGACCAAATTCAGATCTGACTTGATTTGTATTGTCCTCCTCTCTTTAAAAAGAATTGACCTTAAATATGTATCATAGGAAACATCTTCTAATTTCAACAAATCAGTATCAAGTTAAAGAATAACATCATCATCAAAACCAAGAAGAGCCTTATTAGCAAAGAAGGTCACCTTAATATATAAGCTCTTATTTTCAACCATTTTCTCTTTCTTCAATTTTAATTGCTCCTCATTTATTTGCTTAGGTTTTAAAGATACAAGAATTATAGTTCATTTATTCATCTCATAGGAATACATATTTGTCACTCCATCATACATAACTCTCCTGTCATGGTCTACCAAGTCACAAATGATTAGTTTACATTGACACAGTATCACATAACACCTCATCATAATATTTATTAATAGAAAAAATAATTGAAACCTGCTTATTCACTTTCACTTCCACTTCACTACCATTATTGCACGTGGTAGGAGTCGATATCACCTAGCTATTTGATTTAGGGTCGCTAAGAGAACTAGGTGGACTAGTCTTATATGAAATTCTAGGGTAATAGACTAGTTGTGGTTAAGAAAAGTATTAGCACTCCAAACTCATCTTACCTAAGGTAAAGTGCATTGTTTAGTCTGAATATGGCTTAAAGATATTGATAGGTTCCTAACCGATGATCCGTTTATGGCTTAAAATAAAGATTTGTGCTTATGAATAAATCTATTATTTTGAATTTATTATGGGCTTGTAAACTCAAATAAGTTCTTGTGGGAAAAAATTCATATAAGTTTTCTAATAGAGTTAACCGATCTTGGAATGCAAAAAGATTTTTCACAACTCGTATATCATAGTGAAAAATACTTCCAATTAAAATTGATGAATATCCAAAATAATTTTAAAAATTTTCTAATCAACTTCTGATATTTAAATATCAGTATACTTGTAAGTCCAATATTATATTAGAATATTGATCATTAATTCTCATAAATTTATTTTTAGGATTTTTGAAATATTGGTCAAATTCTAATAGGTTCAATAAATTGATTATTAAATCCCAAAAATGCATGTAAAGATATTTTTTGAATTTTTGTGTATATAAAAAAAGACAAAATCATACCATGGATTTTTTAAACCAAAATATGATTTTTATTTTTTGAGAGAATTGGTCGTGTACACAACAAATAAAATGATTTTTTATTATTTTTTAATGAGAAATGTTTTTAGAAATTTTGAATTTTTAAAGATTTCAATGAAAAATAGGTATTTAATAACAAATCAGTATCTTACAATATAAATTTATAGTCTTGATATTAAACAAAATTACTGAAAAAACATTCAAAGGACCTATAAATTTTTGAATTGGTCATTGAGATTTTTTTTGGAATTTATATAGGGCTTGTTTGGCAAAAACCCTTTTTTATTCAATTTATATGACTTTCAAATCAGACCATTTATGGGCAAACCAAGAACACATACATGTTAGAAATCAAGCAAAGATCATTAATTTAGCATCCATTCACTTCAATTATTACTCAAAAATCATGATTTTATCAAAATAGGTTTTAGTTCAAAATTAAAACTCTAGGATTATAACCCCTAAAAAAGCATGTTATTCATGCAAACAAACATTATATTTTTAATTAATTAAGTATAAATAAATGTTTTGTGCAAAGGAATTGAACAAAATAGGTCTAAGTTTAAGGGCTAAGACAATATTCTTCTTAAAAACATAAAGAATATTGCCCAAAAACCCAGCAAGAATCTAGTCATTGCCTAACACTGTCAAACCTTAGAAATGAGCATTTTATGACTTTAAACACACTTCTCTTAATCCTCACAACCCACATTGTCAATACCAAGTATAGTTGAATAAAAAAACTAACAAAAAACATCAAATTAGCACAAACATGCATTAAATTCCAACTTCAAAACTATAGCCTCAATAATAGTCAACAAAAATATCAAATTTCAATTCAAAACTGATTCTTTGAACACTTGGAACCCAACTCATGCTCAATAACAAAAAACATGCATTAACAAAATAGAAAAGACATCAAACATCCACTACCACCTTTTGGCAAAATTCAAAACTACCTTATTTTATCAAAATCAATCATAAATATATTGTCTTGATACTCAATAATATCAATGATTAGTACTTAAAAGTGTATTTTTATCAAAGTTCTATATTATCATTTTGCATTTGGAGTATCAATAACTTTTTAATTAAAACTTATTTTATAATAATAAGTCTGATACCATAAGATACCTTTAATTTATGGTAAATGTTCATCCTAAATTCAGACCTATCACATAAATTAAAAGATTGATTGATGAGTTGAAGTACTAAAATTGAAAGGACAAAAAGAGGGTGAAGCTTAGAAAAGAGATGCTGGTTTAGTCCAAACTGGAACACTATTCGGTAATTGGATTATAACTGAAGTTGTACAATTTAGATTTAGGTCTTCTTTATATGCATGAAAAGCTAAAACATAAGCATAAAACTGTCATGGGAAGTGATTAGTACTTAAAAGTGTATTTTTATTAAGGTTTTATATCATCATTTTGCACTTGAA
>NW_011500110.1:138216-139066 GCF_000495115.2 Populus euphratica
ATGTTTTATAATAATATATCTAATAATATAAGATACCTTTAATTTATGGTAAATGTTCATTTTAAATGCATGTCTATCATATAAAATGAAAGGATTGATTGATGAGTTTAATAACTAAAATTGAAAGGACAAAGAGATGGCGAAACTTAGAAAAGAGATGCTCGTGCAGTCAGAACCGGAACACTGTTCGGTAATTAGGTCATATCTGGAGCTGTAGATATCGGATTTCGGTTTACTTTATATGGATGGAAAGGTAAGACGTAGACCTATAACTTTTAAGAGCTCTAGATTTTAAAATGCCATTTTCAAGTCCAAATTCTAACAACAATTAAATATTCTGAATCTATCCTACAACCCAAACACTGTTAAGTTGTTTGCCTATATCTGGAGCTCTAGAAGTCCAAATGACCTCTATTTTTTTTTCTAGAAAGCTGAGATAATTTCCTACAAGTTTTATATTTCAAATGGTTCTAATTCTGACGTTATCAATGATGTTTTAGGCAGATAAAAGAAGATAAGGATTGTTACCAAGTCAAGAGTTGGTCACCCACTCATCGGTTAGTCATCAAATCAATAGTTCATAATTTTGGTCTATAAAAGGAGGCATTTTTCATGTATTCAAACATCTTGGTCTCTAGATTAAAATCATACTCTTGCCTTTTCTCTTTGTATTTTTGTAATACCTAAGTTTTTTTTTCATTAATATCTTGTTTATGCCTTTCAATTTCTTTCCTTTACTTAGTTAACATTTATCTTATTTATGTTTTTATTTTGTTTATTTTTTTCATTATATTTAGTTAAGTTTATCATGTTAAGGTGAAAATGTTATACTAATGGTGTAAGAATAAGT
>NW_011500110.1:139236-142236 GCF_000495115.2 Populus euphratica
ATATTGTATGGTATAACCGACACCTGAGCTATGAAAGGAACTTGATTTGTTGTTAACATAAGTTATAATAATGAATGCTTGACGAGATTACACGTATTAGCATTAATCGAATAAGATGACTAATGTAATCATGTTAACAATCTATAATCTGATTGGAACCTCCTTTGTGTGTGGTTTCTAATTGAATAATAAGAGTTTATACTATACTTGTTTGACATACCATTAGTGGATCCTCTAACCTTAATATTTGTTATTATTTTTGTCTAATCATTACGTTAATCTTCTATCTTAAAGTTCTCATCAACTTCTTCTTCTTCTTTATTATTATTTTACTACTACTGCTACTGTTATTGTTATTATTGTTACTATTGTTGTTGTTGTGTTATTGTTATCTATAATTTATACAATTAACCTCCCTGTGGTTCAACCCCGGTCTTGCTAGGTTATTTATTACTTCGACACTTCTGCACTTGGAAGAAGATATCAATATTTTGGTCGTGTCAATTTACTAATTATATCACCTCAAACTTTTAATTGATATATATATTTTGTTTGAATCTTTTTTTTCTTCTAATTTCATCTCTTAAAATTTAATTTATTTTGATTTTTATATTAACTTTAGTCCTCATTTTTATGATTGTTAATTGCTTTTCTCTTATCATTTTTTTTAATTAAAAATTTGTATCTATCAAATTTAGTCATTATTTTTTTTATTGTTATTTATTTTATTTGAAATAATTTATGAAATTGTAATTATTATTTCATCATCTTTTAATTTTTTTTATTGTTAGATTTGATGTCCATTATTTTGATTATTATTTATTTTATTTAAGATAATTTATGAAATTATATTTTTTTTTTAATTTCATTATCATTCAACATTTTAATTTGTAAGATTTATTTCTCATCATCTTAATAAACTTTTTTTAAAAAATTAAAAGCTATTTTTCAGCTCATTTTTCATAATATAACCAAATATTAGAAAAAAAATTTCAACTTATTTTCTATGAAACTACCAAATATCAAAAAATAATTTACTTTTCAAAAAAATCACTTTCCAAAAGAAAGCTAATTTATAGCAAACAAACGAGGCATAAGAGAACGAGTTTTAAATCAACCTGAAAAATAAAAAAATAATAAGTTTTAAATTTTAATATTTTAAATAAAAAGCTTTAAAACAATACATGTGAATGAAAGTTATATAAAAAAAATATCAGCCATGAAATGTAGTTATAAAACAATTCATATGGATGTAAAATATTAAAAAAAAATATAATATAGTTATCCTCCATCAAAAACTTAAAAAACAATTCATGTTGATGGATGATATATATAGTTAACTCACATTGAAAAATTTAAAAATAATTAATATGAGCTATAAAAAAATAAAGTGTAATATAATTATCACACATTGAAAAATTAAAAAATAATTCTTATGAATATAGGCTATATATAATTATCACACATCAAAAATCCATGTGGATGTAAGCTATAAAAAATTATGAGACATGAAGTGTACTATAATTATCTCACATCAAAAAGTTAAGAAACAATCTACGTGGATGTAAGCTATAAAATAAATACAAAGTGTACTATAGTTATCTCACATTGAAAAGTTAAAAAATTATCCATGTAGGCTATATAGTTATCCAACATAAAAACAAAAACAATCCATGTGAATATAAATTATAAAAAAGAAATGTATACCCCAATAGTCAAAGATCTCAATGACAAGAATATGATTTAAAGGCATCATGTGACGTTTTGAAATAAATCCTAACTTCTGATAATTTTCACAAGTTTTGCAGAATACATGTGAGTCCTTGAACATGGTGGGCCGGTAAAATTCAGTTTATAAGATTTTTACAGTTGTCTTTCTTAATAAGAAATAACCCCCACATACCTTAAGATGATAAAATTTAATGACACTACTTAACTCATTGTCAGGAATGCATCTTTGAAATATTTGATCAGGATAATATTTGAATAAATAAGGGTCATCCTAATAAAAGTTCTTCACTTTGTTCAAGAACTTTTTTTTATCTTAGTTACTCCAATGAGCTGTCAATTGTCGTGAAATAAGAAAATTGACAATATTATCAAACTAAGGCATAGTAGAGACAAAAAGTAAAGATTCATAAAGAAAGTAGTCATCAATTGGTATGATGTCAAATTTCAAATTTGTTGTCAATCTTGACAAATAATTTGCAACAACATTTTCGGTACCTTTCTTGTCTTTGATTGTGATATCAAATTTTTGACGTAACAAAATCCACTGCACCAATCTAGCCTTATAATCTTTCTTAGAGAGAAGATATTTCAATGTGGCATGATCACTAAAAACAACAATAGGTGAGCCAGCAAGATAAGATCTGAATTTTTCACACGCAAATACTACTGCAAGCAATTCTTTTTTAGTGGTGGTGTAATGCATTTGAGCATTATTTAAAGTTTTACTTGCATAGTAAATCACATAAGGTTTCCTATCTTTTTTTTTGTCCCAAAACAGCACTCTCGGCATAATCACTAACATCACACATTATTTCAAAAGGTAATGACCAATCAAAAGGTTGAATGACAGGAGCAAAAGTAAGCAAGTTTTTAAGTTTAACAAAGGCTTCTTCATAATGTTCAGTCCATTCAAAAATATTATCCTTTGTTAGAAGATTACTCAAAGGCTTAAATATTATACTAAAATATTTGATGAACCTTGTTTAAAAACTAGTATGTCTTAAAAATGATCTAACATCTTTAATAGATTTTGGTGTTGACAAGTTAGTAATTAACTCGATTTTAGATTTGTCAACCTCAATTCCTTTTGATGAAACAATGTGACCAAGCACAATGTCGTTTATTATCATAAAGTGATATTTTTCCCAATTAATAAAAGATTCTTTTCTTCACACCTGCTCAAAATCTTTTCTAAGTTAGTCAAACAATCATCAAATGAATTGCCAACAATAGAAAAATCATCCATAAAAATCTCAAGAAAATGTTCAA
>NW_011500110.1:142303-143263 GCF_000495115.2 Populus euphratica
ATCCAAAAGGCATCCTTCGATATGCAAAAGTACCAAATGGACATGTGAAAGTAGTCTTCTCTTGATTTTCTATTGCAATTTAAATTTGTTTGTAACCTGAATAGCTATATAGGAAACAATAAAATTCATGACTTGCAAGTCTTTCTAGGATTTAGTTCATAAAAGGTAAAGACAAATGTGATTTTCTATTCATTGAATTAAGTTTTCTATAGTCAATGGACATGCACCAACCAGTAATAGTTCTAGTTAGAATTAACTAATTGTTTTCATTTGTTATCATAATAACTCCAGACTTCTTGGGTACAACTTAGGTAGGACTTACACATTTGTTATCAGAAATAGGATAAATGATTCCATTATCTAGAAGCTTAATAACTTTATTTTTCACTACTTCTTTTATATTAGGATTGAGCCTTTATTGTATTTCTCTAGAAGGTTTATCATTTTTCTCCAAATAAATTCTGTGTAAAAATCAAAGGACTAATTCCTTTTATGTCAACTACGGTCTATCCTAATGTATTTTTGTGTATTTTTAGAGTTTGTCGTAACTTAACTTCTTGATATGCACTAAGTTTAGAAGAGATTATTACCGAAAAAGTTTTATTTTCTCCTAAAAATGATTATTTGAGATTAAATATTAATGACTTCAAATCAGGTTTGGGTGGTTGAACACTTGAAGGTATGAACTTAATTGATCGTGGTGGCAATTCCATAATTTGTGGTCTCCAATTACTTGCCTTTGATTCTTCCTGAAAATAAACCATTTGCAAATCATTAGATTCATCAATCTCAGTTTCGCTGGAAGTGGTTTGAAATTGATTATGAACTAATTTTTTAGTAAAGTTCATTTCTTGTAAATCATTATCATCTACAGGTTGCTTGCAAATGTTGAAAATATTCATCTCCAATGTCATGTTTCCAAATGATAGCTTCATCAGTCCATTCCTACAATTAAACAAT
>NW_011500110.1:143273-146465 GCF_000495115.2 Populus euphratica
TATTGATCCTTACCTGTTTGAAAGTATCAAAGATTTCAGAGTTGTGATTGACTTTATTTTATTTGGTCATGGTATAAGGAAATGGAAGTGCTGGCAAGGAATCAATCGTTTTTTTGTAATTTTTAGATTCAACTCCTTCCTTACCCTCAGAGATTGACTCATCATCTTTCTCACAAGGTTCAAGAGTGGGTTTTTCAATAACCTTACCACTGTAAAGATTAGTGACTGATTTGACTTGATCCATGTGTTAGCTTCCGGAACTACTTACATTTGTATGGTATTGCCCCTTAGAATTTTTTTGTGGTTGATATGAAAACTTACCTTTCTCTTGAAAACTAAGAGCAAATATCAATTTTGCAAGAGTATATTTAAAATCTATAATGTTTTGAGGAAGTTGAGTATTGATTGTCTCTTGCTTTTTAATGAATGCACGCAATATTTTCTCAAGTTTCTTCTAAGAGGTAGAGCATAAAAAGGTGTATATTTATGAGAGTTTTGAAAATTATGGTGTGCTTAAAACGATGATTATGAAGTTTGTACATTATTATTATCACTCTTTCAACTGAAATTTGGGTGATTTATCCAATCAGGGTTGTATGTTTGCGAGTATTAGTTATGATTGGGCTTTGAAAACTGTTTAAAACATGGGATTGTTCATTGAGGCATTCCCTAAAAGAAGGCAAAGTTGGACAATCATTAGTTGAGTATTCATTGGTTTCATAGATTTGACACACAATATCTTGAATAGATTTTAATTGACCATACTTTTTTAATTCTAGTGCCTCGATTTTTCTAGCTAAAGATGCAAACTTGGATTGGAGGTCATGATCTTCTCTAAGGTTGTACATAACTCCACTAGATGTATGAGGTTGAGTTTTACCAGGTGCTTTATAAGTACCTATGGTATCCTAATTTTAAGCATTTTCAACAAACAAGTCTAAGTACTCCATTGCTTTATCAAGATCTTTATCTTCAAAAGTTTCACTGCACATCAATTCCACAATTTACCTATCTTTAGGTGTTAAACCTTCATAAAAATATGAAACCAATCTTTATGTTTCAACATCATGATGAAGGTAAGTATTAAGCAAGTCTTGATATCTATCCCAATATTGGTAAAGTATTTCTTCTCGTTTTTGAGTTAAAATGGTAATTTATCTTTTGAAAAAGTTTGTTCTGTGAGAAGGGAAAAACTTCTTTAAAAACTATTGTTGCATTTCATCCCAAACACGAATGAATCCTAGTCTTAAATTTTGTAGCCATGTTTTAGCTTTATCTTTTAATGAAAAAGGAAAAAGCTTTAATCTGATGGTGTTCATGCTACAATTTAAGTTATTATATGTGTTGCACACCTCCTCAAATTCCCTTAAATGCAAGTATGGATTTTCCAATTCTAAACCATGAAAAGAAGGTAAAAGTTGAATAATGCCTAGCTTAAAATTAAAATGAGATGTATCAGTGGGGAAAACTATACATGATGGTACACTTGTTCTTGTAGGATTTATGTGTTCTCTAAGTGTTCTAATATGGTTATTCTCATTATAAAGCGACTAGTTATCTTTTTCAGCCATATTTTTTGAAAATGATGAGGATACCCTATAAAATCTATCACTTAATCTATGTGACCATACTCTTATCCACGTGTAGGAATAGAATAAAAGGAAAAAGAAAAAAAAACAAAAGAAACTAAGTTAGATATAAGAAAAGTGAAAAAATAAAAAAAATATTATAATTTATACAAGAATTTACCTCCCCGGCAACGACGCTAAAAACTTCACACGACTAAAAGATTGATGTCTTCTCCCAAGTGTAGGAGTGTCGAAGTAATAAATAACCTAGCGAGATCGGGATCGAACCATAGGAAGGTTAATTGTATAAATTATAAACAACAATAATAATACAACAACAACAACAATAACAATAATAGTAATAGTAATAGTAGTAGTAGTAGTAGTAGTAGTAATAATAATAATAATAAAAAATTGATGATAACTTTGAGATGGAAGATCAATATGAGGATTAAACAATGATAAAAATAAATATCAAGGTTAGAGGATCCACTAATGATATTTCAAACAGGTATAGTATAAACTTTTTTTATTACTCAACTGGAAACTACACATGAAGGAGGTTCCAATCGGATTATAAGATGTTAACATAATTACATTAATTATCTTATTCGAATAATGATAATACATGTAAATATTGTTAGGTTTTCATGATTATAACTTATGTTAACAACAAATCAAGTTCCTTTCATAACACAAGTGTCGGTTATGCCATACAGTTGGGCTATAAAAATACCAAGTATTTATTGTACCAAATGTTATACAAGACAAATCTAGATTAACCATTTAATAAGCAAAGTATTAAAAGTGAACAAGATAACAAATACAAAACATGTTAGTATCAAACATTAAAGTCCATATTAAGTTTACATTATACTTATTCTTACACCATTAGTGTAACCTTTTCACCTTGACATAATAAACTTAGCTAAACATAATAAATAAAAACATAATAAACTTAACTAAACATAATAAAAGAGAGAAACATAAATAAACAAGATAAGAAGATAAATAAGATAAAAGTAAACTAAGTAAAGAAAATAAAATGAGAAGCACAAACAAGAGATTAATATAAGTAAAACATAAGCATTATAAGAAAAAGAGAGCAAGAGTATGATCTTGATATGAAAACCAAGATGTCTAAATGCATGGCGCATGCCTCCTTTTATAGGCAAAAATTAGAAACGTTTATTTGATGATTAATTATTGAGTGGGTGGCTACATCTTGACTTGGTGACAATCTTTATCTTCTTGTCTGCCAAAAACATCATTGCTAACGTCCGAATTCTAGCAAACTTAAATATAAAAGTTATAGGAAATTGTCTCATCTTTTTTTTAAAAAAATTGAGGTCATTTGGACTTCTATAATTCAAGATATAGGCTGAACACTAAAAAGTATTTGGGCTGCAGGATAGATTCAGACTTCTAGGTTGTTGCTAATATTTGGACTTTCAAACAACAGAATCAAGTCTTGCCTTCCCGACACGACTAAAAGATTGATGTCTTCTCCCTAATGCAAGAGTGTTGAAGTAATAAATAACCCAACAAGACCAGAGCGAACCATAGGGAGGTTAATTGTATAAATTATAAACAACAATTATAAAACAACAACAACAACAACAAC
>NW_011500110.1:146529-148376 GCF_000495115.2 Populus euphratica
TAATAATAATAATAATAAAGAAGAAGAAGTTGATGAGAATTTTAAGATGGAAGATCAATGTAAGGATTAGAAAATGATAACAATAAATGTCAAGGTTAGAGGATCCATTAATAGTATGTGAAACAAGTATAGTTCAAACTCTTATTATTCAATTAAAAACCACATAATCTTTTATACCCGTAACTTGTGGAATACTAAATTCAGGTTCATCTATGAAACTTAATTCATGATCAAGTGGTGGAGAATGAAATTATATAAAAAAATATATATTAAAAAGTTTTCAAACTAAAAGAAATTGCATTAAAATAATGAGATCAAATCACATTGGAATAAAATTGAAGGAAGTTGAAATTGTGGGGAAAAAAATCAATTCTAAAAATTATCTAAAACAAAACAAACAACAATAAAAATAATGAGAACTAAATTTAATAGATAAAAAATTAAAGAATGATAAAATTAAAAAAAAATATTGAGAAATAAAACTAAAATACAATTAGCTTAAAAAAAACAAGTAAACTTAAATGAATTGTCTAAATTTAAGTTAATCTTTCAAGTTTGAAGGCAACAGAGCATCTTATGAGCTGACACCTATATAGTGATACATGCCTTGCAAATGTCATTCAATTTTTTTTTTTAAATAATATTTTAATTTATTGAAGTGCTAAATTGCCCATAAATCAATATTATTATATATATAAAAAACTAGGGTTAAAAGATAAAATAGCCCTTGAAATGCAATTTATTAATTTTTTCCTTTAAGAATATTTTTTTGTAATTTTATTGTGATAGCCATAAGGAAAAGAATAAAATGATCCTGGACAGAAGTTTATTAACTCTTGCTTTTAAATAGTAATTTAATAATTATATTATGGTAAAAAAAGGCTAAAAGATTAAGTTGCCCAGGTAAATTTCATAATGATGAATGAAGGAACAAAATAAAACTCATTGATTTTTTTTGGGAGAAAAACAAAATCCACTGTTACAGTACTAGTAAGGTTTTTTTGTTTTAAAAGTATTTTTTTTAAATTTAGATTTTTTATATATTTTTTAAATTAATATTTTTTGATGTTTTCATATATTTTAATATTTTAATATTAAAAATAATTTTAAAAAAATAAAATAAAATATCATTTTAATATTTTTTTCAAATAAAAAACATTCTATTATAGTTTACCTTCTAGTTTAATTTTTGTAACTTTTTTGTTATTAGGATATCAATGTCCTTTCACTGGAGATGATCTCCGTGGACATTTTGTATATTCATATTAAATGAAGTTATTTTAGTCCATAGTAATCAAAGCATTCAAATAGAAAAACAATTTGTAAATTCCACAAAGTAAGGTATTCATCATTCAACTTCCATTAATCTATTCGGATAAACAAACTCTCATTAAATTTATATATCTACTTAATGTATTTTAAATAAGATATTAATAAACCTTTCTTTTATGCTTAATATATCAACACATAGTTATGGGGCTTTTCTTGAAAAAAAACAAAATTGTTATTCTAATGTTTAAGGTTAACTTCCTTGGGTTGAGATTATTATTTTTCTCTTTTTTTTCCCTTATATATACATATAACTTAAAATACTATGCATATTTAACCCATGTAACGAGCTTTCGGCTAATGACTACTAGACTAGTTGGTATTAGGGTATTAGGTGTTGAGATACCCCTACGAGTTTAGTAACTCGGGTTGCCGATACTGATACGTAGATAGTGCAATGTTTGATTTCCTTAAGCTTTTGTCATCAACCCATGTAACATGCGTTGGGCCAATAGCTTCCAAGTTAGTTGACTTTAGGGTATTAGGTGTTAAAACACCCCTTCGAGCTTAATTGCTTA
>NW_011500110.1:148755-148869 GCF_000495115.2 Populus euphratica
ATCTCCTTTACTCTGCCATCATAGTAACAAGCATTTTGCACATACTTTATGAAATAGAAAAGACATCATAATTATTGAAAGCTAGAATTGTATTTTATTTTATTTTATTTTTCT
>NW_011500110.1:148980-153252 GCF_000495115.2 Populus euphratica
ACAAAACACAAATATTATGTTATTAATAAAACCAAAAGACATAATTTTTTACAACTAAGACTCAAATCACAGTTGTGACTGTGGCTCGCATCTTCCCTTGGTTTTATGTCCAAGAACGAATTAAACGTCCTCTATGAGTTGGGGATAGGCTTCCCATCCAATTTTCTTAAAAACTGGCAAATAAGGTCTTTTTCTAGTTAGATTCTCAAGACTATATCGAGTATATTCTTTATAGAAATGGGGCCACAAGTCATGAAATGCACGATGCACATCTCCACTCGGATGCGTCTTAAGAGTTAATAGAAGATTATCTAAAGACTCTTTACTCAAGCCTTCCTTAATGAATTGTATTTTATCTTCATGGTTTATAGATATCATTCCTAAAGAATGACATTGTACATTACAAGTTCATCTGGCATATTGATGACAGACTTTCAGTCGTTTTGCACGATGTTTCTTTGCAAAAGTGCTTTTACTTATTCCAGGCATGTGTGAAATGAAGGAATTAGATGACTCACCTGATAATCGGACCTTTGCTTCAATCAACCAGCGAATATCTTCAGGAATTTCATGATTCATTAACAATCTCAATCTTGCACATCTAGCACGGTAAATTTTTGTAATCGCATTCTGAGACAGAACAGGAAAATACTTTTTTAATTTTTCAAGATTAGTGTCCATTTTCAAATGAGAATTGGAAGAGAGATTCAAAGAATTGCACAAATATATACACAAATATCAGTAATTATGGGAAACTGAAAGAACCGACTTAAGTCACGGAGTACCGTTATCCGCCATTTGACCGGGGTGAGAGAAACTAGCAAAAATCACTCAAAAAGAAACATAAAAAAAGAAAATGTGAGTAAATAAAAAAACACAAAAAAATATGAGAAAAACAAAATAATCAACCTTTATCTACAAGATCATTCAAACCAGCTGATTCATTTTCACTAGGAAAATTATCAAAGTAAGCTTTCAAACGATGTCCATTTTCCTTAAAATCATTGTCATTCATTGAATTCTCAATATCACAGGCCCCATAAGGATTGGTCCATCTTAATCTTAGCTCTTTAGGGAGTGCATAGAGTTGAGAATCATAAATCCCTGGGAATAAATAGAGTTGTGAATTATAAAGCAAAACTTTTTGACAATATCAACTTTTTGACAATTTTCACAAGTTTTGCAGAATACATGCGTGTCCTTGAACATGGTGGGCCAATAAAATCAATTTTGCAAGATTTTTGCAATTGTCTTTTTTGACGAGAAACAACTTCCACATGCTTCAGAATGACAAAGTTTAATAACACTACTTACCTCATTGTTAGAGATGCATCTTTGAAATATTTGATTAGGACAATATTTGAATAAGTTAGGGTCATCACAATAAAAGCTCTTCACTTCGTTCAAAAAATTTTCTTTGTCTTGGGTACTCCAATCAGCTAGCAAATCTCCTAAAGCAAGAAAATTAATATTTTTATCATACCAAGGCATTGAACTAAGAGAAAGTAAGGATTTGTTAGGAAAGTAATCATCGATTGGTGTGATGTCAGATGTCAAATCTGTTGTCACTGTTGACAAAAGATTCGCATCAACATTTTCGGTGCGTTTTTCATCCATGATTTCTTCCTCAGAATAAATCATTTGCAAATCTTCAGTTTCATCCAATTCATTTTTACTTAAAGTAGATTCAAGTTGATCATAAACTAATTCATCAATATGATCTACTTCTTGTAAATCATTATCATCTCCAGGTTGCTTGCAAATGTTGAAAATATTCATCTCCAATGTCATGTTTCCAAATGATAGCTTCATCAATCCATTCCTACAATTAATCAATGCGTTAGAAGTTGCAAGAAATGGACGTCCTAAAATAACAGGAAATGAATTACATGCTTCAACAGGTTCTGTGTCCAAGACAATAAAATCCACAGGATAAATGAATTTATCGACTTGTACTAACACATCTTCAATTATTCCTCTAGGCACTTTTACAGATCTATCGGCAAGTAAAAGAGTTATAGAAGTTGGTTTTAACTCACCTAGATTGAGACTTTGAAAAACTGAATATGGAAGTAAATTCACACTAGCACCAAGATCAAGTAAGGCTCTTTCAATTTTATGCTCTCCAATAAAGCAAGAAATTGTAGGACAACCAGGGTCTTTATATTTCAAAGCATTATTGTTTTGAAGAATGGCACTTACTTGTTCGGCTAGAAAGGCTTTCTTTTTCACATTCAGTTTCCTCTTCACAGTGCATAGATCTTTCAAAAATTTAGCATAGGAAGGAACCTGTTTAATTGCATCCAGCAAAGGTATATTGATCCTTACTTGTTTGAAAGTTTCAAAGGTTTCAGAGATGTGATTGACTTTCTTTTATTTGGTCATGGTATAAAGAAATAGAAGTGCTGGCGGGGAATCAGTCATTCCTTTGTAATTTTCAGATTCAACTCCTTCCTTACCCTCAGAGATTGACTCATCATCTTTCTCACAAGGTTCAAGAGTGGGTTTTTCAATAACCTTACCACTGTAAAGATTAGTGACTGATTTGACTTGATCCATGTGTTGGCTTCCGGAACTACTTGTATTTGCATGGTATTTCCCCTTAGGATTTTTTTGTGGTTGAGATGGAAACTTACCTTTCTCTTGAAAATTAAGAGCAAATATCAATTTTGCAAAAGTATATTTAAAATCTATAATGTTTTGAGCAAGTTAAGTATTGATTATCTCTTGCTTTTTAATGAATGCATGCAATGTTTCATCAAGATTTCTTCTAATGTTTCCTCAAGATTTCTTCTAGGAGGTGGAGCATAAGGAGGTGCATATCCATGAGAATTTTGGAAATTGTGGTGTGCTTGAAATGGTGGTTGTGGAGTTTGTGCATTGTTGTTCTCACTCTTCCAATTGAAATTTGGGTGATTTCTCCAACCAGGGTTGTATGTTTGTGAGTATGGGTTGTGGTTGGGCCTTTGGAAACTGTTTAAAGCATGGGTTTGTTCATGGAGACATTCTTTAAAAGAAGGCAAGGTTGGACAATCGTTGGTTGAGTGTTCATTTGTTTCACATATTTGACACACAATGTGTTGAACATATTTTAATTTACCACTCTTTTCTAATTCTAGTGCCTCGGCTTTTCTAGCTAAAGATGTAAACTTGACTTGGAGGTCATGATCTTCCTTAAGGTTGTACATACCTCCACTAGATGTATGAGGTTGAGTTTTACTCGGTGCCTTATAAGTACCCGTAGTGGCCTAATTTTATGCATTTTCAGCTAACAAGTCTGAAAATGATGAGGATACCCTACAAATTCTACCACTTGATGTACGTGACCACACTCTCAAAAAGTTCCATTGCACATCAATTCAACCATTTGCCTATCTTTAGGTGTTAACCCTTCATAGAAATGTGAAACCAATCTCCATGTTTCAAAACCATGATGAGGGCAAGTACTAAGCAAGTCTCGATACCTATCCCAACATTTGTAAAATGTTTCTCCTGGTTTTTGAGTGAAAGTGGTGATTTGTCTTTTGAAAGAGTTTGTTCTGTGAGATGGGAAAAACTTCTTTAAAACCTGTTGTTGCATTTCATCCCAAGCACGAATGGATCCTGGTCTTAAATTTTGTAGCCATGTTTTAGCTTTATCTTTTAATGAAAAAGGAAAAAGCTTTAATATGATGGTGTTCATACTACAATTTAAGTTATTATAGCTGTTGCAGACCTGCTCAAATTTCTTTAAATGCAAGTATGAATTTTTCAAATCTAAGCCATGAAAAGAAGGTAAAAGTTGAATAATGCCTAACTTAAAATTAAAATGAGATGCATCAGGAGGAAAAACTATACATGATGGTGCACTTGTTCTTGTGGGATTCATGTGGTCTCTAAGTGTTCTAACACGGTTATTCTTATTATTTTCATTATGAAGTGATTGATTCTTTTCTTCAGCCACATTTTCTAAAAATGATGAGAATACCTTATAAAATCTATCACTTAATGTATGTGACCACACTTTCATGCACGTGTAGGAGTAGAATTAAAGGAAAACGAAAACAACAGAAACAAAGTTAGATATAAGAAAAGTGAAAAAAGAAAATAAAATAAATATTATTATTTATACAAGAACTTACCTCCTAGGCAATGACGCCAGAAACTTGACACGACTAGAAGATTGATGTCTTCTCCCAAATGCAGGAGTGTCGAAGTAATAAATAACCCGGCAAGACCGGGGTCGAACCACAGGGAGGTTAATTGTAAAAATTATAAAAAAAAATTATAAAA
>NW_011500110.1:153664-176988 GCF_000495115.2 Populus euphratica
GCATTATAAAAATACAAAGAGAGAAAGCAAGAGTATGATCTTGATCTAGAGACCAAGATGCCTAAATGCATGGAAAATGCCTCCTTTTATAGGCCAAAATTGAGAACTATTGATTTGATGATTAATTAATGAATAAGTGACCAACTCTTAACTTAGTGACAATTCTTATTTTCTCTTGTCGGCCCAAATCGTCATTGATAACGTCAGAATTAGAACCACTTGAAAACATGAAAGTTTTAGAAAATTGTCTCAGCTTTCCAGGAAAAAAAATGGAGGTCATGGGGCTTCTAGAACTCTAGATATAGGCCAAAAACTGAACAGTGTTCGGGCTGTAGGACAGATTCGGACTTCTTCGTTGTTGTTAGAATTTGAACTTGAAAATGACTTTTTTAAATCTTAGGCTCCTATGAAATTGTAGGCCTATGTCTTACCTGTCTATTCATATAAAGTAGACCTAAATCCGAGATCTACAGCTCCAGATATGACCTAATTACCGAACAGTGTTCTGGTTTGGACTGCACCAGTATCTCTTTTCTAAGTTTGACCATCTCTTTGTCCTTTTAATTTCAGTTCTTAAATTCATCAATCAATTTTTTTTATTTATGTGATAGACCTGCATTTAAAATGAATATTTACCACAAATTAAAGATATTTTATATTATTAGATATGTTATTATAAAACATGCTTTAGTTAAGAAGTTATTTATACTTCAAGTGCAAAATGATGATATAGAACCTTGATAAAATACACTTTTAAGTACCAATCATAAATAATATGATATTTCTAAATTTTTTATAATTTTTAAAAAATATTTTTCATCTAAAATAATAGAAAAACACTTTCATAAAAATCTAAAATAAATTTTTATTTAATTGAAAAATGTTTTATATTCACTAACTTTTATAATAATAAATAAATATATAAAAATTAAAAAAATAATTTTTAAAAAACTACTTTTCAAACAAACAAACACTACCTTAGCTATCTTGATCCCATACCAATTTTCATAGCTAAGAAAAACACATAAGATGATTAAATTAAATTTGTTCCATGTGCGATGATGAATTTCTCAAGCATTTTTTGTGAAGAAAAATCCTAGCAAGTGGTGGTGAGTTGTACATGTGTGTAGGCAGGAGGACAGAACCATTGATGGGCGCAAAAAAAAAAGGCAGTGGGGGTGTGAAATTAGAATTTCCACGTTTTAAATTCCTCAAACCACATAACCACTAAATATGATTTGGCTGATACTTTATTTAAAGTTGGGTCAGGTCAAGGTGGAGGACAAGGAGGCCGGAGCTGGTTTCTTTCCTTCTTTCTTTTTTTCTCTCCATTTTCACATGAAATTTCCCTTTACAAAAACAAGAGATTGAATTTCTTTTGTTGTCTCCGATCTGGTTTTAATGGAGGCTCAACAACCTGATTCTCGTAAGGAAATGAAGCCACGAGAAGACATGGAAGTGAAGAAGGAGCAAGAGGATATGGGATCTTGCAAGGAAGGTGCTGGCTTTTTGGAGAAAAATGGGGTTCATAATCTTTGGACACCCAGTTACTGGTATGAATCTACTCTTATAAACTAGAAAAAAGTTTCAATTTTTTTCCTGTTTTTGGTTGGAAAAAGTCTTAGTTTTTTTGTTGGCTTATAGAGGAAACAAAGGGGAAATGGAAGATGGGATCTGTTTTATTTGTGAAAAAAATGCCGGTTATGGAAATTGAAAGCGAGCTAGTGAGTGCCTGAAAGAGCACTGAGATAATTAAATGTTACTCTGTTGTGGTGCCTGAATGTTATTGAATCTTGAGAACTTTCTTGTTTATAGTTTTTAGAGTTTAAGAAGAAGGGAAGAACTTGTGTTCATGGTGCTCTTGTTTTTGAATTTCATTAATAATTTTTTATATTTTAAATGAAATACTAAATTATATAATCGAATTTAATTATATTATTTGAAATAAATGTAGAGTTAAATTGATTTAGCAATTTTAACTATTTTTTAATTTAAAATTGTTTGGTATGTTTTTTCAATGAATAATTTGTTAATAAACAAAATATTCTCTTATGCTAGCCTTCAACATGGGGCTCTTTTCAAGGCATGCCAATGGCTTATATTTAATAGGATTGGAAAGTTATTTAATTATATTTTGTAATGCAAAGGATGTGTTTAGCTGTCTACACTCCCTTTTTTTTTCTTAATAAAGTTTTTTTCTTCTAGTAGAAAACAAGAAACATTATAAAATAAATAGATAAAATATAGAAAAATAAAAAAAACGAATCAACTTGCAATTATCCATGATAATTTATCAAACAAAGTAGAGAGCAATACTTCGAAACCCATCAAACCATAGTCATGCTGATTGTTGCTTTGAGCAACAAGAAGCATTTTTAAATATAATGTATGTCGTGAAAATAATAAAATAAATTATTTAAAAATCTCTATAAATTTATTAGATAAATAATAAATACAGCATTATTTAAAAATTTATTATTTAAATATCTAATTATATTCGGTTTTAAATAATTTGGCATTCAATAGTAATTTATAGGAATCACCTATACAAAATATTCTAAATTCATTTTTAGAAGAGAGAAATTAGAATGTCTAGAGTGCTAGCTCTCTATTTATGAATTATGTTGTTTTTCTTTCTAATAGACAACCTCTTCAAAAATAAAAATCATAATTTAATATTTATAAAATATTCTGTAAACATTATAAATAATAAAATATCTATTTTTTTAAATAATATATATATATATTATTTAAAGATAATTTTAAAAATTTAATCAATCAAGTTCCTACTTGATTATTTTAAGACTAAAATTACAATATCTGAATTAAATACATTCTAGTGTTTAATTTTTAAAATTATTTTCAATCAAGTCACACTTAATGAATTATCTCTATTTAATTTCTGACTAATGATTTTTAATGCGTGTTTAGAAGTGCTGGCTAATTGGCATTTCCAAAAAAATTCAAATTTTTTGCCAAAAATTAAATTTTTTTGTATATTTTGGATCGTTTTGATCCACTAATCTCAAAAATAAAAAAAGTTATTTTGATGTATTTTGACATGAAAAATACTTTGAAAAGCAACCGTAATCATTTTATCAAATAAGCCCTTAATATACGTGACTCATTAATTTTTTAATAAGTTTTTTTAATATGTTAACGTTAAGTGACGTGTCATGATTTTTTAAATATTAAGAAAGTCATAAGTAGTTTAAATTAACCTTTTAGTATATAGTTTCTTAATGTAATTGTTATCCTTTCATTAATGATATTTTGATTTAAATATTTTAGCATGAAATATGTCTGTTATATCAAATCACATTTGTTCACAACATTATAGTCATTGATCTTTTGAATAAGAATTGAAATTATTTTCAAATTTCATTTCACCTTATGCAAGAATTTGACAATTAATACTATTTGAGAACATACATAATATTTTTCATAATTCATCTAAGGTAATAAATTCTCTTTGGATCACTAAAATATTTTTATATAGTTTATGTTATATTCAATATCTACCAATTTGTTACATTTACTAAGATAACGTGTAACAGGATCAAAACATAATACTCTTTATTTAAGATAACTTAGTGATTTCAAGTCTAATGATAACTTATATAACTATCACGTGAGCCTTTTCATAGACATATGTGATATCTTTATATAGAATTCTCACGCAAGTCAGTTCAATATACATGTCTTATAACAAGCATCTATATATTAGTTTTAGGTATTTCAGTTTATGAGAATATTTGTTTCTTTTCATAAAAGAAAGATCAGTCTTTATGAATTCAATAAATATCCAGTATTTAAGAGAGTATCGATTAAAAATATTAGCAAATCATTATTATTGGCATAAAATTCTTCCACATTTTTAAATCTAACAATTTCATAATTATAGTAGAAAAAATAACATACCTCCTAGATACTGCATTAAATATTATATTTTTTTTATCTTGTTTGTATTTAATTATAAATAAAAAAATCAATAAATTTCATCTAGTTAGCATCTCATCGATTCAACTTGAATCACAAATTCTTTCAGGTGCTATCAAGTCTCTAAAATCCCCACAGATACCACGAAAAAGTTGAAATCTTTACTAATTTGATCTTGTAGCCTTCCTTGATCACAAACATACATTAACTTTTGCACGAAGAACGTGTTTGGATAGCTCGAAGTCTTGATGATTAACTCTTGGTCTTCTAGTGAAAAAAACAATATTGGTGAGGATGTGTTATGCACCATCTCACGTGAGTTTTGTAATTTTCCATGAATTTCTCATTTATTACTCAACGACGAAACTTTGTTTTTCAGACAATGATGAAATTTTTAAATTAAATAAAAAGACTAAACTATCCTCTTATAAAATATATCACACACCGATAACATATCAGTTACACAAAATTTCTGAATGTATTATGGTTTTATCAAATCCACAAATTAGATTCCTTTCTCTCTCTAGAAAACAAATTACCATCTCTCCTGAATTGAAACAAATTAGGGTTTATCAAAATCCATAAATTTTTGCAGTAGTAACCATGGCTTCCGATTCAATCAACGCCTCAATTCCTTCTGTCCCGAAAGATTTCGGCAAGAAGAAGAGGGTGCGTAGAGGAAGTAGACACCTTTTCTCATCATTCTAGGGAGGTCAGTTCTTGAATGAGATGACAAGAAACTGGCAACAAGTGTCATGCCATCAAGGGTTTTCATCTCTCGCCCGACCATCTTTGGCTGATCTTAGCTTAAATATGCATGAATAACTAGAATGTCTCTGTTATGCTCTAACATAAACTTTCCCTTCAATTTCTCACAACAAAATTCTCAAGGCATTTAGGGAGAGGCACAACAAGAACTTTCCAAGTACGCTCTGGTGGGTCAAAAAACGATCTTAAAAGGCAAACGATCAATTGCAGAAAACGATCTTATTCTAAATACTACTCCAAAGGCAAGCGATTTTGATAATTAAAAGTAACCTAGTCAGCATAACCAGCTTAAGGTGAACAAGCGAGACAAAATTATAAATGAGATCTTTGAGAATATCCAGCTTCATCATTACTTTCTAGGTTATTATTATTAGTAGTATTTATATCAATATTATTTTGTTCTACCTCAATTATAGAGTTATTTGGTTGTTCTTCAGTTACTAGTTTCATTTTTCTCTAAATTGGATCTAAGCATAATATTTTGTTGATTATTAACCGCAAATTTATCAAGTGCATCATTTTGAGATTGAATCAAAACTATCAATTCTTTTTTTTTATGAAGTTTTTCATAGATGTATATTTTCTACTAGGCATGTTATAAAAATAAAATACAACAATTCAATAATATATAAAATATAAATGAGAGATTTTCTACTAAATATTTCTTTCCTTGATAGATATACTTCCGACACTATTAATGAGAGATTTTGCTTATTTAAGTCATTTAAATGGCAAACACATGCCAGACAAGTTCCACATAATGTAATGACTTATCTTTGGTTTCTTCAGGCCCGTGACAATGGCGACTTCCAGACCAAATGTCACCATTCCTACTCCAGATCAGCTGACCATCTTCTATGGTGGAAGTGTTGTTGTGTTTGATTCAATTCCTGCAGAAAAGGTCTTCCCTCTCTAAAACTTTCAACGCTTGAATATATTTCTACGTGTGAGATTCCAGTCTAACTCTGTGAGATTCCAGTCTAACTCTCTACCATGTCCGTTTAGGTTCATGAAATTATGCTTGCTGCTGCTGCTGCTGTCAAACCTGGTGACATGAAAAAGAGTGGTTCTCCTACTGGTACACCAGTTCTTACAAGGTCTCCTTCAATGCAAAGCACTGCTGCACCCCAGCGCCAAACATATAGCCGTCAGAATTCCATCTGCAGAATGCAAGCTGGTAATGGTTAGAGAACATGACTGAAACACAGCAAATGTTCGAATTCAAATATTTTTTTGCTCTTTATCTTCTATAAGGAATATTGCTTAATGATTCTCATTTTAATTCCATTTTTTTTTTTTGGTTTTAGAATTGCCTATTGCAAGGAGACAATCCCTGCAGCGTTTCTTCAAGAAGCGACGGGACAGGTAACTGTTTGCGTTTTGAATTTCTCTGTCCATCTGTCTGTCTGGAATCTTATACTTCAAAACAACACGTAACTTCATGATTTTGTATCTGGCATTGCATCCAAGTTGCTGTGCTCTTATGTGTTTAATGGTTCCACGATGCACAAATACATCATCTGGGCTGCTTGACCCTTGTTTTGAACTTTGTTAATTCAGGTTGGCGAGCAAAAGTCCATATCCCACTTCGCCAGCAGGAAAAGAGGCAGACACCACAGAACCTGGTATTAGTGTCGCACCTCCACCAGATACAGGTTGCTTTGGAAAACCTCTAGCATCAGAAGAGCTTCAACCGAAGGCTGCTGCCAACGTTGTTTGACCAATGCTAAGGGCTTCTCATTTATCATTTAAAACTTCTACCGTATGAGGTTCTTAACATTGACGTATTATTCGTGCAAGATGTCAAGTGCACTGGTGATGATGGTTTAGTTACTTTTGTATGTATTGGACAACATGTACAATTTCTCATTGAAACTGATGGGATTTTGTTCACACGTCTGCCCCTTACTGCCAAAGGCACTTGGAATATCTTCTGAACCAGCGCCGTGAGGATATGAACTGCCGTAAACAAGTGATATAATTGATGTGTGGTTTGCTTGTTAATGTACCCTCTCCAGTGTTGTGCCACCCTATTGGAAGACTTTTTCATGCAAATTACGATCAGTCAATGATTTTTTAGACTGGCCATGCAGATGTGAATGCAGAGAATTGTACCAGATGAGCTCCCTCATGTTGTTCTTGATGAAGATAGAAAATAGGATCCATTAACCAATTTCGTGCACATGAAGTCACTTCGCCTTCTAATTTGACTCTGATATCTGTTAAAGCAACGCTATATAGGCTGGATTATAGCCTCAACGAGCTCCAGCAATTCCCCTCTCGAGTTTCCTGGCTTGAACTTCTTTAGACAGGGTGCTGTGCTACTGCCAGGATCGATCATAAAATGCATCTATCTGCTCGTTTATCCCTCTGAACTCCAGTTTTTTTAAGAGGTTGATCTGGATATTCCCATCCACAAACCGTTGCTCATATTCATCGTGCTCATTTGCATAGTATCGAGCAGTATTACCGAATTCCCCGTCCTCCCCTTCCCCGTCTCTTTTAGCAGAGATGACAATGAATATGTCAGCGGTTTGGGGACTGGAAAGCTAAAGGAGGAAGAAGGCTATAAAGTGGTCAATTCACTCGCTCGAAGTCCTGCACAAGAAGAAAAGAGAGAAGCTACAAAGGTCAGAAAAAGTGGAAGAGAAAATGGCGGGTCTGAAGGGTCAGGATGTTACCTGGGAATGGGAGAAACAGATGGACAGTTGGATGGAAAGGAAGGCTGCATGGAGAACACGTGGATTCCACTCAAGAACCAAAGGACATATCAAGCACCGACAGTCCAAGCAACGACAGCGTTTCGAGAGTCAAGCAAAAGACAGCAACAATTAAAGACAACAGACGAGGAAAACAATCAGAAGATTAGGGGAAGATTGAGTAGGAAATGTTTTTGAACAAATCACATGACACAGAAGGCCCGACCTCCTTCGAATTTATCAAAAAACTGTCTACTTTATTTATAATTACACCTTTATCTTTGTCTACTCCATTCTTATCCACAAATAAATCTCATAATTCTCCCTAGATTTAATTCTTTCCCTTTTCTATTTCAATTCTATAAACCCTAAATTTATCAATTTGGGAATTATCTTACAGGTTTGTTACAAAATTAGTATCAGAGCAGGACTATCCAGGAAGCATGGCAGAAGGAACCAGAGTTTCACAACTCTTGGAGACGGTAGCACCGATGAAGCAACAACAACAAGAGCAGCAATGAAGAGAGGATTAAGGCCCAATAACATCGAGACCCAATACAAACCCAATATGATGGCCACTACCTGAGCTGATTCCAAAATGGGTTTGCCTATTATAGACATTGATGCCAGCACAGCTGAAAGAAAAAAAAGGACAGAGGGCTTTGCTTTAAGTGGAATGTCAAATGCGCCTTGAGGCATAAATATTATGGGTTTAAGTTATTCTTAATTGATTTTTTTCTCTCTTTTTATCCTTTTTATTTGAATTGAAATATATAATTTGTTTTCGTTTGATATTTTATAAGTTTATTATGGTTTTAAATAAATAAATTGATATTTAAATAAAATTCAATTTTACATATATTTATTATAATTAAACAAAAAATAAAAAAAAACAAAATTATTAAACTAAGCTAAGTTCATCATCAGGCTTATACATTATTTAATTAAATATAAAATAATCTTAAAAGAAAAATAAAATACAAAGAAGTTTATAATCTAGATCAGTCACAAGTTTATAAAAAATAACAGAATTTTAATTGATTCAATATATTATTGTTTCGTATTTAAAAAATTATATAATTTTTAAATTTTAATTCTTCTTTTTAGTTTGCTTTAAAAAAAATAAAACTTACAGACAAGTTAGGCAATAAAACACCAGTCAATCTAATATTGTGAATGTCATCATACACTGCCATGCCGTGAATTCTTGGTGTTGAAAATAGCAATTACTGTAAAATTGTGCTGCAATCAATGAATGCACGCAATTGCTTCAGATCGATAAGCAATTTGAAAGAAAAACCGGTACCTGCAGAACAGCTGCAGTATCTCTTTCATTAATCAAAGAAACGTGCCAACTTTCAATGATAAACGAAGTTCATACATATATTGCGCGCATTTGATTTTCTATTTTGTCTTCAAAGGAAAGAAAAATTCATAATTTTAGACGCCATGACAAGAATTGATCCCTGCAAAACATTTCTCCGGTGCCACTTTAAGTCAAGGAAATTCCATAATCTTGACTCCGGGAAGTGATGCCCTTCATTCTGCTGCCTTCACTTTCTCAATGAGATCTGCAGCATCTTGAACAGTTGTAATGTTCTCCGCTCCGCCTTCGCCAATTGACACGCCAAATTGTTCTTCCAAAGCCATCATTATCTCCACCTGAAGAAATTTACAGCTCAGTTTATACAGGGTTCAGCTCCCGAAGTGATATTTCAGAAGCCGTCACACTATTAAATTATACTCTTCGTCAATCTCACGTTCAATTTTCTTTATCCCTTTCTAGTTATCCGAGGCCTACTCTGTTATGCTACCGTGTCAAGGGATAGAAAACTACCGTGTCAAGGGAGTCAGCACCCAAGTCAGCAAACTTGATTTCAGGAGTCACTGTGCTCACATCAACAGACAGTTGCTTAGCAATGGTGTTCTGGACGGTTTCCAGGGTTTCAGGCAGAGCCTAGTCATTTAAATATTGCACTTTGTAAGCATCACAAAATGGCATAAAACGAAGTTGCAAAGAAAACAAATGGCAGGGAACGAGGAACCGGAACTTCTTACGGAGCATGAAATTGCGGTCTTGAAGAATCTAGGCCTGGCAGAGGAAATGCTAGCTGCGTTTGAGAATTGGATTTTCTGGACATGTTTTGAACCGAAAAATAGAGAGCCTCCCTGCATTAAGATTAATATTTGCATCAGTATTTATTAATAAAAGGAATTTATATAATTACCATACCTTTCATAACATAATTAGAAATGGGAAGTGTCCCTAACATTAACAGAGAAGCTCTTTTGCTGAATAGCAGTGAAGCTGGCCCTAGTAGTGGTGGGCAGGGCCACCAGTGGACAGGCAGGGGTTGCAAGGAAGCTGGCCATATGCGCTGTTCAACAGTTGTAACCACAAAAAATGCAAACAAAAGTTATTTGAAACAAGAAAGTGACTTGATCAAGTTTGAAGTTAATTCATGTATATAGGGAGCTTCTATGAACTAGCTCCCAGGACATCAGGGGAAAAGGTGATGATTCCAATGTATGTTTTTGTCGTGTAGGCCCTGGAGCATGGCGGTCTCTCCCATGGCGCCCGTCTGCTTATTGTTGTAAAGAGCTAACTTCCAAGCAGTCCTAGCTTACACTTAATGAATAAATTACAGCCAATGCCAAATTTAGCTTCTTACCGTTTGATAAACGACGGAGATTTAAGTTGCGTGTAGAATCATCTGAAGTAATTTGAGCAGATCTCTTTTTAGATTTAAACCTTTGCTAAACCTTCCATATTGTCTATTTAAATCATATTTTTATGCAGCTGTGTCGGATTGAACATCAACATTGATGTGATACAAGCATGTTGAGCCATATCCATTCAAGTATCAGCTCTGGTTATTTTCCTTTGTTGCAGCTACATTGCCATTGCTGCTTCTTCTTTTTTTTCACACTTCTTCAACACTTAAATTTAATTTCCCATTGATGAACAGTTCTAGTTCCTGCGATTTTAAATGATACTTGATCATTTAACAACTAAATATTATCTTGCTAAAATGTTGTTTTGTCCAGGTCTCAGTCTCCTATCGAAATGCCATAAAACAGAATCGTAGATACCTCTCCTTTTCCAGACACGTTCAGAAGCTTCAAGACTCGATGAACAAGCTTCCGCATCACTGAAACATAAAGCTTCCAGCTCTTCTCCTAAATAGGTTTGGTTCTCCTTCTCTATGCCATTTACTCGACAACTACTTGGTTTCATGGGTAGTTTGGCCAGCATGTCGGTCTTATAAAAGGCCACGAGTTCGAAACGGTTTTAACTACTATACTTTTAAGAAATCATAATATCGAAACGGTTTGTTTAAAATAAAAGTAGCTAGTGGGGGTGAATGATCAACAAGTTCATGTGGCCTAGTTGTGAAGGAGACAAGGGGGTATTCCTCGGCTTGGACTGCGTAGGTTTAATTCTTATTGTTAGCGTTTTTTCGTTGTATTTTCTTCATGGTTCATTCATTTTTGTTTTTGGTAAACTTTATATATATTTTTTATTTTTTGATGGTTTTCAAGGCCTTCAAGAAGAATATTTGTAAAACACAGGGATTATAAAATTTATAATTAATATTTATATCATCGTGTTACTAAAATCAACAACTATGTAAATAAAAATAAATTCATTAATTTTTTTTAACACAATTAAACTAAATCAATTTCTAACATGATATATTTTCATCGGCCACTAATTAATTTTTTTTTATCATATTATACATTAATTACTAATATCACTTTTATAACAACTTTTTAATTTACAAATAATTTTTTAGCTAATCTCAATTAAAATTAATATTTACATTTTAAAAATTTATCAAATTCATTTCATACCTCATTTCACTTAACAATTATAATTAATTAAATCATTATTTCATCTCACAATCACATTTAATTCATAACACATTTCTTATAACAACTACATTTAATACATACCATTTTTTTAATCTTGCAATCACATTTAATTTATATCTTATTGCATCCTTCAATATTCCTTCCATTTTAAATACACACTCATTTTGATATATTTTGGCTTCTCAAACATAGATTTCTTTCCAAACCCCGTATCTATTTTACCAATTATGACTCATCCATGTATTTTTCAATTTAAAATATTCTTTATGCCCAATTATGACACATACAAATATTTATCCCTCTTATTATTCTTTATGTACATTTATGACATACAAATATTTATGTAATTATTAATGAGCTTAGTTAATACTTTAAATAAACCTTTTTGGATTCCTTTGAATCCATTTCTATACTTAAGGTCTCACTTTACATCAATTACATATTTGTTAATTTATTTCATATTTTTATTTTTATTATCCATCATTTCTATACACATTCACCCTCATGAGATGAGTGAGAAGTATAACGGTAAAACATACTAGGAGATAGAAAATGTGATATGTGTGTGCAAAACCATTCTCTTCTAAAAATTTATTTATAACTCTTGAAATCATCGTTAATCCTTATAAAAAAAAAACTTTAAAAACATTGCCACCATTTTAATTATATTCATAACCCTTGTTGAGCATAAACTCTCCTTCCATTTATTTTACACATAAACTACTTTCACCTTTCATATCATAAATATTTTAAAATTTAATAAACTTTTTATCTAGTAATTTATATCAATTAATCATGAAGCATCATTTAAATCAACTAAACATATCTTTTCACCCCAATATTTATGGGTCTTATTTTACACCAACAATATTCAATAGACCTTTTCAAAAATGATAACTTATATTTTAATCCAATTTGAATTTATTCTCACATTTCCTTATTCAAGACTTAAACCTTATTATACTCATAATCACTTACCTAATTAACTATTTTTGGTTTAATTAATTTTATATACTTCATTAATCTAAAAAATGCTCAACATACACTCTTTTTTAACCGAGAAATTTATTAATTTTAAAGATAAACCCATATTTAAAACTCTTATAGGTTCTATATATATATATATATATATATATATATATATATATATATATATATATATATATATATATATATATATATATAATATCATATTCACATCATATCGCATTTTCAACCAACAAATATCATTAATTTATTCTAATTTCTATTATGTCACACATCAATAATACTTTCCAATATCCATATGCTTTTTTATGGTTCATCTACATAATTTTCAACCTTAATGATTTTTTAACTAAATTTTTGTTTACTTATCTATTTTCATTCTTAAAATACTTATTTCTCATTCATTCCATTCATTTCAATATTATGTCATTGCTAAACCCTACACATTTTAACGAGTCTAAACATGTACTAACTCAAACTTTTTTTAAGATTTATAGCTAATGTTTATATGGCTGATTAAGTTCTTTTTTAATCCATAGACCCCACACAGGTAATTGACCCATAAATATCTAATTAGTAGCCCTAACTCATGTGGTTGACTCATAAACATTTTATTAACCACTCATGTGGTTAACTAAAAAATATTTGATAAATAGCCCCCAATCTTATAGCCAATTTAAATATCTGATCATTAGCCCATACTCATATGGTTGGCTTAAAACTTGTATTATAAGGTCCATTGTTGTGAACGAATACAATTTATGTACACTTAATTTCATTGTTGAGGTCAAATGCTATTCATGTAAAGGTTATCATCCTTGTGGTCAATTTCAATTAAATACTAGAAACCATTGTTAGGTTCATTACAATTATATAATGGATACCATCATTGCAGTTTATTATAATTATCTATTATTTGTTGTTGTTGTGGTTTATTACAATTATCTATTATTTATTGTTGTTGTTGTTTATTACAATTATCTATTTGTTCATATCATTGTGTTAATCACAATTTATCTATTGATTAACGTGATTATAATTTATTATAAAACACATATAACTTTGTAATTATATGCAACACAAATAAATATTTTTTGAAAATATAAGAACAATCAAAGCATTTTAAGTAATTAAAAACAACAAGGGAGTGGTAATCCTTTACTTTAAGAAATATTGGACAAATGTAATTGCCTATCCTTTCATGCCCATACATGTGATCTCTTTTTATATTTTTCTTTAGTTTTTTTCTTAAATTTTGAAGAAAATTCAATATAAATAAAATTATATTTAAGATATTATTCAATTAAATATCATTTAATTTTGAAATTATTTTCAAATAAAATTGTAGCATTTTTCTAGTAAATTAACAATCGTTTTGTGTTTAATGAACTATATGATCATGAATATACAATTATTAAAATTTCAAGATACTATATTATACCATGTTATCATGAATACTAGATGAAAACAAAATTTCAAACTTTTTTTTAATTTTTTTATATTAATTATTGTTTTCCAATCCATAGCCCCCACATTGATAGTTGGCCAATAAACATCTAATTAGCAGTTCTAACTCATGTGGTTGGTGCATTAACAACAATCATTAATACTCACACCATTAAATTCAATAATTCATCTATAAAAATTTTCATATCATAAATTTCAAAAATTCAAATTATCCATACTCATCAAAATTTGCAAATTAATGCTCAACACATCACAAACCAATAATTAATATTCAATATATAATTTTCCACACTTACATGTCCATTTTGCATTCCAACATACACACTTCATCATATTTTTTATATTTTAATTCTATCCGATTATACTAAAACATATTAAATTTATATTTTCTTTGTATTAACACATATCAACCAAATTTAATTCCAACAAAACTAATCACCTAGCCTAACAAAATCAATTTACCTAAACTTTTTCAAACTTATATATATAAACTTTTCAATTACATAATAACTCACTCTCATCATATTTACAATTACCCTTAAACATCCAAAACATTTAAGACAATGTAATTTGACCATTTAAACTAATAGCTTGGTAAATTTTTAATAAACTTTCATAATATTATCATAACTCTCTTAGTACATTTTTTTTTGATATGTTACTTTAATGCAAACACAATAATCAATCCAATTCACAAATTTCATATACAATTTAATCAATTATTAACTTTTATATTAACAAAGACACACACACATACACACATAGAGCTATTCAAACATTAAATAGTAAAAGTTCCATGCTTCTTGCTCTCCTCTAAACCAATCCCATTTAATTCATTATCTCCAACACATTTAGTCTAAAATTCTCATTGGTTTCATTACTTCTTTACACATTTAAGTCCCTAACATTTACATAAACTCTTTTCAAGCACATTTCACATAATACCAATATGTATTTATATACATAATTTATTTTAATTACTAATTTTAAAACTTTCAAATTAGCCTATCAACATTTAACATCACAAATATACCAACTCCAAGTTTAATTCTTTTCTAAACATACATTGACACGACCAAAAGTTTGATATCTTCTTACAAGTGTAAGAGTGTCGAAGTAATAAAAAACCCGATAAGACCAGTGTTGAACCATATAGAGGTTAACTATATATATTATAAATAATAATAATAATGATGGTGGTGATGGTGATGGTGGTTAAGTTTGTGACTTTATGAGTAATCAGATACATTCATCATAAATTTTTGTATTCGCGTCAAAAGAAAAGTGACCACTTAAAGACAAAGAATAAATAATATATATTTCTCTAGTTTGCTACCTTGGTTGTAGTAGTGAGAAGAGAAGATTACGAGTTGAGTTTTCGTGTGAATCAATTATGTTGGTTACATAATAAATACGACTAAATTTGAAATTTTGTATGGATATTTGATTTAGAAAATGTGAGTATGTTTATTTTTCTTTATTTGTTATTGTGTATACACTAAGTTGAAGATATCAATATTTGCATGATAGGTCCTTCAAGTGTGATGAGTCGAGCCTAATTATAATTATTATTATTCATTTTATTTCAAAGGTTTTATGTTTTGTTTTGCTTGAGGACTAACAAAATCTAAGTTAGGGGGTGTGATTATGCATAAAAAATATTATTAAGTCTCTTATTTTATGTATTTATTGTTTTTATTTGAGTTTTTTTATAACAATTGATGTGCTTTTAGTAATGAAGTTTCTTTTAATGTTTTGATAGGTTTTTGGAGCGTAAATGGATTATTTCAAAAAATTTAACGTTGGAATTTGGAACAAAAGAACTGAAGAGAAATTTAGTTGAAGTTTGAAGCAAATCTTGGTTCAAATAAGTGTTCTAAATTTGCTCCAAAAATCAATTCTATTCAAATCCTAGAAAAGATTATCATATGATTTATTTCAAGCCCAAACTTAACTTATATTGTGTGCAAACTTCAACCATCAAACACTAAAGGTTTCAATGTCAATCTTGGCCCAAATAATAGGTACATTTGTATCCTTATATGATGCTTAAATTCAGCCCCAAATCAGCCTAAGCACAATTCATAATCTTACATGTTTATGCAACAAATAACAATTGATTTATTTTGGATAATCCATTTATCCAAGAGGGTAAACACATGGATGGAAAGCTGAAGGAGACATTGTTATATTATTTTGGGTCAAAAAGAAGAAAGAGACAGCTCATAAAGGAGGAAGAAAAGCGTGCACCGAAGTGCTTTCAAGCTGGTCTGATTTGATTTTTTAGAACACCTTTCGGTGTTTTGCTCATAACTTTTTATTCAAGTGTCCAAATGAACTGTTCTTAATTATTTAAAAAGCTGACAAAATTTTCTATAAATATGTCTCTAATAACCATCTTCAAACAAAGGTCTCTAGGAGGGTCGAAATTGCTGTCCAAAGTTAACATCATATTTATGTTTGAATTTTTACTAAAATTGTGTTGTGTTCTTCTTTGTAGATTTCAGTTTTTTAGTTTGTAAAACTTATTATTTCAGTTTGATTCAAGTTATTTCATGTTTATTAAAGTGTTCTTATATGTAATCATGGTTAGCTAATCTCTTTCTTGGATCCAAATAAAAAATGATGGTGGTTGAAATAAGTTCTTGAAGATATGAATGAATCTTAAAATTTATCTTCTCATTTTCTTCATGAATGTTTTATTATTATGATTTATTATTGTAAAGAAATTTTAGAAATCATTTAGGTAATGTTATAATCTTGAATTTTTATGCACAAACTTTAGTTTTGGTATAGAGATTGCTTGATTCAATGTCTTACTTAATATGAAAGTACTTGTTCATTCTTAAGCAATAATCAATCTTCATCTTTCTAATCTTCATTGTAATATCTTTCGATCTAATATCACCATCGTTGATATTAGGTTGAGTTATCTTATATATGTTGAAGAAATCACCAATACATCACCATTAAAATTGATTTGGACCAAGACTTACCTTTTCTTGTTATTTAAATTTTTTTTACATGTTTTCATCTTTGAAACAAATCCATCAATTATTTTCAACTAATTTATTGTTAATTTAATGTCTCTGGAGTTTTTTTTTGTTACCTAGCTTAATTTCCAGATCTAGCTCTCTATGGATATGACTTCGATCTTATCGAGTTAATTGCTACATCGCACACTCGTGCACTTGTGAGTTAAAACAAGTCGATTATAAAAAGTGGTCAAGCAATAAGAAAATATTTACTAATAAGTTTAATATGAAAGACTTGAGTGTTGTAAATGTAATACTAAAAATAAAAATTACATAGACATTTAATGGATTGACATCGTCTTAATCTTATTATCCTAAGACAATTATCAACAAATGTTCTTAAAGGATAATTGAAAAGCAATAAATATGATACTAAAACATGTAAGGAACACATTGCACTATATGTTATACTATATCAATTATTCAATGATACTAAAAGGATATAATGATGCAAATTAAATATTTTATATTAAAGATTTAAAATTTACTAGTTGATGTATCTTGAAACTCAATGAAATAGGTATATCATGGAAATCCTTATTTATGATAAAATCAAAGTTTATTATTCTTAACAAAGCTAAAGAGAAAGTTAAAAGGCTTTAAATGTTTTTAAAGAATATTTGATGTTCACCACAATAATTTGTGTCTATATCGTCGGTTTGAAATAGGAATGATATAAAATAGTATGTATAATGGTATGTCTAGATATTATATTGTAAGCATAATACCGCTAAATACATGCTTTTAAATAGAATTATTTCCATTAACTATGTAAAGTTAAAAAAATATATTATCAATTTATTAATCAAAGATTTATCAAAAGAACTTATATATAATTCATCCAGCAAATGAGCTTAAAATCTTTAAAAATAGGAGAGAGTAATGATGGTAGATCTATCTAGTTAATTAGAAATTTTTATATTCAAAGAAAAAACCAAGTCATATAAAATTCTTAGTAACATTTCAAAATTAATTAATTTCTTGTTATCTATGCCATGATAAATAGAGAAGAAGCAATAAAAGTTTAAAAATAAATAATTTATCATTAATAATAACATTTTGTTAACTTAACTTATATTAATTCTAAATGCTTTTACAAATAAATATTTTACTTGAATTGATTTTTTCAAGTTTAATAATTATTTTATATATTTAGTATTTATGCTCCGTCTGGATCTTGATTGATATAATAAATTTTGATATGAATATATGCTAGGCTTTTCTTTCAATTTATTTTACTAGATTAACTTAATATAGACACACTTAAGTAATCACATGAGTATTTAAACGTATTGAATTTAATATGAATTTAATATAAGAACAATACCTTCATTGTTAACGAAGCTATTTAACAAAAAATGTGAGAAATAAATAGTTGTTAAAAATAAATAAATAAAGATAATATGACATATCATGTTAGAAACATTATTCTAACCATTAATTTAAATTTTAACGGTTATGATTTTATTTCACCTAATTAGTATTTCAATAGTTTTTATATTCTATAAAAAATACAAACCATTGATTTTAAAATTAATAGTTTGTGTTTATATAATATAATATATTATATTACCCTTAACTCAAGAGGAGTCGAGATACTCGAGAGGAGTCGAGATTACATTAAAAATACAAAAAATATAATTAGCCTTTATGAATTTATTAAAATTAAGTGAATATAAAAACTATTTTGTATTTCAGATGGGCCTTTGATCAACATCTAAATCTAACATTTAACATTAAGCCCATTGAAATTTAAAAACCATATATAAATAACGGGATTTCTTTCTTACATCATGAGCTGATCGGAGTACTTGGAAGATTCGCTTGTCCTCGACCTTCCCTGTCCGCCCGTTGACTGTAGGACATCAGGGGGAGAGGCTTCTAGAAGAATAGTAACTGAAATGAAATAGACACTCGTAGAATTTGACTAGATTTGAAGATGGTAAGAAAGCCAACCTGAATGCACTCGACGCGCTCCTCAACTTGGACTCGTAACCTCTCCTTGAAAGCATGTTCCTTTCGGTTGTTGGTTCCCTCCTTCCCTCTACTAGAAAAATCAATTTCATACATGCCCAAACACGTTTTATTTATTTATTTAGAATTTCATATGAATTATTGAATTTGTGAATTTTTATTTTAAAATTATCATCCAACAATTTATCAATATTTTTAATTTATTTTTATTATTTTTTAAAATATAATATTACTTTATATAAAAATATTATTGTTATCATATTACCGATTATAAAATAAAAATGATTCAAAACAAGCGGACGTGCATGATTTAAGGATTGACACATATAAAAGATTAATTATTTTTTGCTATGTAAATTGTATAATGAATTTGCTTATAAACTATTATGAACTCATTATTTAAAGTTTTTTTTATCTTATTATTTTTTAAAAAAGATTTTTTTCTCTTTTGGAATAAATTAAAGGTTAATTTAAGTCTGATTATAAGAAAGGACAAGATCAAACGATAAAAGATCAAAGTGAAAAAAAATAGTGGTGGTTTCAAAGTTATCACAAAAGGTTCACTTTGCTCCTTATTCTTTCCAAGTGATACCCCTTTCGACCCTTTAGATTTTTAAAATTCACTTTTGGTATTTTTTTTATTTATTTTAGTCTATGGTTTGAGACATCATGGAATCCTGGCTAAAGAGAGAGAAAGTTATTGTTTATGCCATTTTTGACCTCCAAAATGGATTCCTTTAGTGTCCATAGGTTTCATACAATTAAAAAAAATTAATAGTTATTATTTAGAGCCTTAATGTTGCTTATATATATATATATATATATATATATATATATATATAAGTTGAGAAAGATAAATCTAACCTAGATTAATTTTAGAATTTTAGGCTTTTTGGCTTTTTTTGGGTTGATGAATTCATTTTTAGATATTCTAAGAGTGTTGATAAGATATTTTTATGTTAAATGACTTAAAAATTAGGTTGAAATGGCTTAAAAATTAGATCAGTTCGACTTTGATAACTAACTTTTTCTCTTCTTTTTTTCTATTAATAGAATCCATCTCATTTGTTGTACATTAGTATTTTTTATAGTATAATACTTCATTAGATTTTGCCTCATTTATAATATTTATGCTTTACCTTGAAACTAAAAAAAAATAATACAATTTTACCATTTGATACCAATGATCTACTTTTGTTATTTTAGTTTCATGCACTTGTCCTGATTTTTTCTTCAAAAAGAAATTATTTCATACTATAAAAC
This sequence comes from Populus euphratica, assembly GCF_000495115.2. NCBI lineage: Eukaryota > Viridiplantae > Streptophyta > Magnoliopsida > Malpighiales > Salicaceae > Populus > Populus euphratica. The sequence continues at coordinate 173,673 of NW_011500110.1, forward strand.
TCATGCGTTTTATTTTCATTTAATTAAATGGAAGATAACATTTGGGATAAAAATATTATTGAATATGATGACATGCATGACTTGTATCATGAGTTTGGTCAGTTGACTCGAGTTTATTTGGTTTTTTTTTTTTAATTGGGTGTTGCTTTTTTATCAATTTCATCCTTTAACATTGAGTTAATTAAGAATTAAGCTTTTCAATTTATTTTTTGCAAGATTATCTCCATAGTTTTTGTAGGTCAATCCGAGTTGACCTAAGTAAATTTAATATGTTTATGTCTTAATATTATATAAAATTATTGTCAAGTATGCAACTGATTTTGAGTTCATGGTTAAAAAAAGTATTTAAAAAAATTGCTCTAACTTGTGGTGTAGAGCGAGTTAGTTCTATTATTGTTTAATTAAATAAATAATTTATTCTAAGATAAAAATTTATAAGACACAACTGCATGCATGATCAATGTTGCGAGATCAAATATTTTAATGTACATCTATTTCTTTATTATTTTAGTTTAGTTTTTAGTTATTGTTACTGACTTTTTTATGTTTTATTGGTGTGGATAATCATTTGATTAAATAAAAAAAATAAAGAAACAAAGCTAGTAAACATAACTGGATACATTACCCGTATTGCTATATCAAATATTTTGATTTATATTTATCTCTTAATTTTTTGAGTTTAATCTTTAGTTATCATTAATAAAAAAAAAATGTATTGCCACGAATAATTAATAATTTATTTAATTAGATACATGCATAACTTTTTTTATTTATTTACAGATTCTATTGTGTCTCAAGTTAGGTTGTCTACCCTTTAGATATCTAAGAGTCTTATTGATCTCTACTAGACTTACACACAATGATTGTATGCCTTTGGTGGATTGGATTTTCTCAAGAGTTAAGTTGTTGACTTTAATTTCTCTTACTTATGTTGAACGCCTTCAATTGATCAAATATGTTCTCTTTTCTATCCAGATATACTAATGCTTCATGTTTATTCTTTCCTACTCTATGATTAGGAGGATTGAGAGAATATGAGCTGCATTTCTTTGACATGGCTATCATATCTCCCATTAAGAGGCAAAGGTAGCTTGGACTTTAGTTTGTTTTTCTTTTAAGGAGGGAGGTTTGTGGATAAAAAGAGTTGGGACTTGGAATAAAGTAATTATTCTTAAGCATGTTTAGAGATTTCTTTCAAATTGATTATCGATTTGGTTGAGATAGGTTTATAATGTCATATATAAGGGTAGATGTTTTAGGCATGTCAGACTTCATTCAGTTTTCTCTTGGTTTTAGAGGAAGATCTTTCTTAAAAAATATTGGTATAGAGGGAAATTTATCTCATGTATTGGTGATGGGACTGCTACTTCTTTATGGTTAGATTATTAGTTGTCGGATGGTTAATGATTATGCAACCTTTTGACTTTCAGGGTGCTATCCATATTGGGCTTTCTTTCCAAAGTCTCAGATATAATTAAGGAAGGCATTTAGTATTTTCCCTTAGGTAATTAGAAGCTTTAGTCTTTTTAGGAATTAATTCATTTTCATCTCAAGATTGCACTACCAGATCACTATATCTAGAAGGGTCATATATTAGAGATATTTTCTATCAACTTGGTATGAGAGGTTCTTAAAGACACAAGACTTTTAGATTCCATGCATCACCTTTTCTAGTTTCTAGGTTATATCCTGAGATATTGTTTTATCCTATGACTTACTTTTATGGTCGCCTAAACATCATGGATAAACTCTATACTTATCACATCATTAACTCATTAGTATGTCTCTTTTTTGGCTTATATGTTGAGACACATAACCATTTATTCATTCAATGTTCTTTCTTAACTTTGTTTTAAACCACGAGTAAGACTCTTATAAGGAGACCTTTTATGACATGGAAACCTTTGATTCTGTGGACATACATGTTATGTGCAGAAAAATGAGTTCTTGTATTTGCTTACTGACACGACCAAAAGATTGATGTCTTCTTCCAAGTGTAGGAGTGTCGAAGTAATAAATAACCCGGCAAAATTGAGGTAGAATAAGAGGGAGGTTAATTGTATAAATTACAAATAACAATTATAAACAACAATAATAGTAACAACAACAACAATAATAATGATAATAATAGCAGTAGTAATATAATAATAATAATAATAAAAGAAGAAAAAGTTGATGAAAACTTTGAGATGGAAAATCAATGTAAAGGTTAAACAATGATAACAACAAATGTCAAGGTTAGAGGATCCACTAATGGTATGTCAAACAAGTATAGTATAAACTCTTATTATTCAATTGGAAACCACACACAAAGGAGGTTCCAATCAGATTATAGATTGTTAACATGATTACATTAGTCATCTAATTCAATTAATGCTAATACTTGTAAATCTCATCAAGCATTCATGATTATAACTTATGTTAACAACAAATCAAGTTCCTTTCATAGCTCAAGTGTCGGTTATACCATACATTATGGGCTATGAAAGTGCCAAGCATTTGTTGTACCAAGTGTTATACAACATAAATCAAGATTAATCATTTAACAAGCAAAGTATTAAAGAGTAAACAACTTATACCATTAGTGTAACTTATTCACCTTGACATAATAAACTTAGCTAGACATAATGAAAGAAAGCAAAATAGATAAACAAAATAAGAACATAAAAGTTAACTAAGTAAAGGAAAGGAAATGAAAGGCATAAACTTAATATTAATGAAAACAAAGCATAAAAAATACAAAGAGAGAAAGGAAGAGCATGATCTTGATCTGGGAGAAAACGTAAGAGCATGATCTTGATCTGGAGACCAAGATGCCTAAATATATGGAAAATGCCACCTTTTATAGGTCAAAATTGGAAACTATTGATTTGATGACTAATTGATGAGTGGATGACCAACTCTTGACTTGGTGACAATCCTTATCTTTTTTTGTCTGCCCAAAAAGTCATTGATAATGTCAGAATTGGAATCACTTAAACATAAGAGTTATAGGAAATTGTCTCAGCTTTCCAGAAAAAAAAAAAATAAAGTCATTTGGACTTCTAGAACTTCAGATATGGCCAAAATACCGAACAATGATCAGGCTGGAAGACAGATTTGGGCTTCTTTGTTGTTGCTACAATTTAGACTTGATAATGGCCTTTTTAGATCTTGGGCTCCATATGAAAGTTGTAGGCCTATGTCTTACCTTTCCATCCATATAAATTGGACCTAAATCTGAGATCTGTAGCTCCAGATATGACCCCTTTTTAAAACCATACCTCCATATGAAAGTTGTGGCATATGTCTTACCTTTCCATCCATATAAATTAGA
>NW_011500110.1:177067-186604 GCF_000495115.2 Populus euphratica
TGGATTACACCAGCATCTCTTTTCTAAGTTTGGCCATCTCTTTGTCCTTTCAATTTCGGTTCTTAAACTCATCAATCAATCATTTTATTTATGTGATAAGCTTGCATTTAAAATGAACATTTACCACAAATTAAAAGTATCTTATATTATTAGATATGTTATTATAAAACATGCTTTAGTTAAGGAGTTATTGATACTTCAAGTGTAAAATGATAATATAAAACCTTGATAAAAATACATTTTTAAGTACTAATCAAATAACCTCTATAGTTTAGGTATGATTGGGAAGTATATAAGTTTTTTTTATGTGTGACAAGTGTCCTTTCCCTATGACTTTTGGATAACAAGAATGTCCACATATTCTACGCTTGGTCGACTCTGTTTTTTCAGGATACAGAAGCTTGCACACAAGTCAATTTGATGTTATCCTAGACCAAAAGGTTTTATCATGAACTTAACATCATAGAAGTTCTCTTTAGCCAGTTCCTTTCAGGTAAAATGCTTCTTGCCTATTCGATAATTCTATCATAACCAACATGACTCAACCCATGATCCGACTTGATAGTGAACATATGTGCAATGACCAATAATTTACTATGATTTGTGCAACCATCCCAAAATAGTTCATCAAAATCTTTCAAAAGATTAAAAAACTTGGTTGCATCTGTATTAGGTTTTTTTTTATCTATGATTGAATATTGACTAGCATGACCATGATTCATTCCCATCACATTCATTACTATATTCCTATAAGGATTAATATTGTCATCTACAACTTTATGCACGTTGCTAGCACTAAAAGTTGATCCAATCATCCTCTCTACCATGGTATTATGAGGAACATATGGTTTTTTATTTGCATAGCTACATAGGTATTTCTCAATGAACCTTTTTTATAGAAAATGCATCATTACAACATCTAGAACGATAAATATTTTATTCTTACACCTTTTGCATGGACATCTAATATCATATTCATTGATATTTCTCAGGTTAGATATACATAATTAATAAAACCCAGAACCCCATTATAATAATTCATTCTCTGAAACCCCTATGGTGAATCTGGATACATCCATGAGTGATTATCCATTATTTATATTAAACCTATTTAAATAATGATGACAACATGTATTAATTAACTACGTTAACTAAATAAATTAGTAAAACTATTTGTTTAGCTCAATCTTATTCAATCTATTTTAATAGTTCTCTTAATTCATTCTTAATATATATATATTCAAATTTCTACACATTTATTGAAAATTATAACTTGGCAATAAAATTGATAAAATATAAAACGAACCCGTTAAATAAGCTATTATTTATTTCATCACAACATTCTAAAGTAAAACATTCGACATAAGTTTCATCAATTTACAAACAAATACAATTTACAAAATCTAAAACAAACCATAATATGTACAAATCATAAATCCATACAACAAAGTTATATGAGAAAATACTATAAAACAAGTAAAAACCCAAACAAAATACATATACAATAAAAATATGAAAAACAATTAACATTTAAAAACTATGTTCAAATAAAAAAAGGGTAGATTTGCTTACTTAAGGTTAAGAATTCTCAATAAAATTTGAATCAGAACACGGATGCTAGCAAATCAAGTGTTGTTGTGGTTATATTTGTTGTGAGAGGTTGAATTGTGTTTAGATTGAAGGGGGTGGTCTTTTTTAATAAAAAAATACATAAGGAAGAAAGAGAAATAGGAGATTCGTCGAGTATTTCATTAGTCATTCTATCAATAAAAAATGTGACATCACCGTATGATTTGTCTTTTTGAATCCTATTGTAATTTTGTTGGCATATACCGAGAGATTATTTCTATTGGTATATTTACAAAAAAAAACCTCACCATAGAGTTTAGTCCATAGGTAAAAGTCACATCACATGTCATCGTACTTTTCTAGCTTTCTTTTTCCATTGCAATTTTCTCGGTATATACCAACAAAATGCTTTCATTGGTGTTTACTATAATATACTAATGAAAAAATTTGTCGATAATTCCATTTGTATTTGCTAAATTGCTAGTGTATAAAGATTAACAAAATCATTTTTTATATATAGTTTTCAGACTTGTGCGTGCGGTGTGGTAGTGTGTTTAAAGTTATTAAAAGATTCGGGTGGACTGGTCTTATTTGAAATTCTATAATAAAGGACTTGTTGTGGCTAAGAAATGTATTAGAATCTAGGAATTATGAGGAGAAGCTAAAAGAGGGAAAGAGAGGATGAGGCTTTGGCTTTCTAAATGTTATCAGGTGGAGCTAAGAGAGAGGTGGGTTGAGATTGAAGCTATAAGGGTTCTCTTCTACTAGGTCTATGAAATAAGGGTGATGAAAGACAGTCTTTTGAAATGAGGCAGATGTGAGGTAATAAAGAGGGATTAAAGTTCCTAGTCAAGGGAAGATGGAGTTGTTGATGCTAAACCAAGATTTTTATGTAATGTCTCTCCTGTTTTTGTATATGTTAGGATATGTATTATAATACAAGAGTTTTTTAGTCTATAAAAATCAAACTAAGTTTTAAATAAATTCATTCTTTAAAAAAAATAATTAAATTTGATTAAAAATCAAATTTGAAAAAGAATAACTATCATTATCTTAATGATAAAGAAAAAATGACAAAAACACATTGCAGTCCCTAATTTTTCCACAAGTTAAGAAATCATATTTTTTATCAAAATAAATCTATGATATTTTAATTTTAAATTTAAATCTTTAAAAAATTAAATTAAAAGCAAATAGATCAAAATTAGGTTATAACAACAATAGTGGTTGATCGGGAACAAAATGTTGTTGAGTTCTTTGAAGAAAATGGGATGTAAATCTTTGATGGGAGTAATTAATCTTTGTAAAAGTGGTGTTTCTCTGTTGAATGGTGGTGGTTATAACCCTAGACGTGGTTGAAAATGCAACATTCATTCACTTGAAAGTGTTTACTCGATGAGCCAAAACTGTAAAAAAAGAAACGAAACAATTGCTGAATGACACATTGTCTAAGTTAAAACCTAGAAATTAGGATTTTTAATTTGGGATCTAACATATTTCGTTATAACTCATATTCTTCCAAATATTTTTAATTATACCCGTAATTGCATCTCAGACTCTTAATTTTAAGCAATTTCACCCATGCCAAACTCAATCATCAATCTTAAAGTTTAGCTCCATTTATATTTTGGTCCTTGGTTTCGATTTATGTATTTAGACTCTTAATTGATCATCAAACTTTTAATTTTCTTCAATATGACTTTGACTTAGTCAATTTTAGCCCTTACAATCATGCCTTTTTTCTGATTTGGTCTTTAATTTTGGATTTTTTTCAATCAAGTTTCTAATTACCCATTAAACTTCAATATTTATGTAATTAAACTCCTGATATGACCAAATTAACTCTTTTAAATTGCAATTTAACCCCCAAACTTTAATTTCTTCTAATTAAAGTCTAAATTAACTTTAAAAATAAAATTTTGTTGCAATTAAGTCTTTTTAAAATTCTCATTGAGTCCTTACCTATCCAAATTTATATTTTTTTATCCCAAATAAAAATATTTTCATGAATGGGGCCTTTTATCAATTGGAATTGGGTTGCTAATTTTATACATTTTGGTCCCCCAACTTGTCCACTTGTTATTTTGGTGATTCACCACCAACTTGGACAATCTTCTAGGTTTTTTTATGTATATCCTCTAGTATTTTGAATTTCTTTTTCAATTTTTTTCTCTTTTCTTTTCTTAATTTTTTAGGATCAAAAGTGGATAGCAATATGGTTGTTAATGTTAGTAACAATAACGACATAAATATTGATTATAAATTCCATGATCTTCTATGTCATGCATATACTTCTCTTGAAGGCCTTAGTTTTTCATAAGGTATTATCAAGTTATCTAGCCTACTTTGTTGGATATGCTTTTATATTAATTAGTGCAAGTTTTGTAAACAATTTAAATGTTTTGGAATCTAGAAAGTTTTGTAGACTCATTAATGTAATGGTATAAATTGTACACTATTATATTTGTTAATGAAATTGTTGGAAGGTGAATTAAGACTGTTTTTATGATATTATATAAAAACAAATCTCTATTTTTTTGCATACACAATATTTGAAAAATAAAAACCTACTGAAAACATTTAGGTGCTACATAATAAGTTCCCAAAAAACATCGAAATTCTCCCTTGTAATACACATAATAAATCAATATAGAGGATGTTTGAGAATGTGATAATAATTATTTTTTAAAATGTTTTTTTAAATACATTAAAATGATATTTTTTATTTTTAAAAAATTATTTTTGATATTAGTATAACAAAACGATATAAAAATATTAAAAAAATTAATTTAAAATAAAAAACAAATAATAATTAAAAAACACAAAAACATTTTCGTGCAAAACACATATACTCTCACCCATCCACCTAAAAGATCCATAACTTGTCACACACTAAAAAAAAAAAAAAAACAAGAGCCACACGCACTCAGCTGCTCAAGTCACAACATAGAACTGACTAACCTCAAAAGGCAAGAAGAGGATGCTTACCTTGAACTATATGAATCCAGAATGATATTGTCTCTTGTTCCATGGTGGAATGAACAATGAAATACCCAAAACTTAAAGGATCAAAATAAAATAAAATAAAAGTTAAAAGGTTACGACTCCACCTATGTTTGATGAACAAAGTGCTTCGTTGTTATGATAAAAGACATTTGTTTTTATTTAATGGACTTGGGAAGGACCAAAGAAAAATAAAAGGAAAATAAAATTTTAAAAAAATATTTAATTATCCTCATAATATCATATTTAAGCTAATGAAGCCAAAATATATCAAATTGATTAACAAAACTATAAAAGATATGAGTATTTTAATATAATAATTCATAATAAAATACTTATTTTATTCTTGATAAATAAAACCTTAAAAGCAATAATTAAAGGTAATTTTATAATTTCACAAGGAACCATTAGTTATTGCTATATTCAAAAAGAACAATTAAGTATTTTTAATTTTATATTGGAAAGTAAAATAACTATTATTATACCATTAGATTATTTTAAAAAAAAATTGGCATCCATTGATGCTTTTACATTTTACATTTTCCATTATTATCCACAATAAAATGATTTAAATACCTTTAAAAGTTGAAGTTCCTTTAACTTATATCTAGGGGATTTTTTATTTTTCATTAGGGTTTTTTGTTATTACCAAGTTGGTAAAGGAATAATTTTGTAAATATAAAAATATAATATTATTAAAAAAATAGTTAATGCGTATGTTGCACATGTGGGTGGTCGTCACGTTGTTTAAGCAATATGTGTGACATTGTTTGCCGACCAAACACCAACTTTAAGGACAGTGTTCAAATCATATTGCAACTCCTTAATTTCTATGATTTTCGCGTGTGACCTTCCAAATTCTCAAAGAAATATTTCAATTTATTTTTATTTTTAAATGTAGTCCTTATTTTTTTACTATTGTTTGTTTTATTTGAGGTAGTTTATAAAATTAAAATTTGTTTTCAATTTTATCCTCCATTGTTTTTATATGTTAGATTTGGTCCTCAATCTTTTGGTTGTTATTTATTTTTTAGTTAATTTTTATGATTATATTATTTTTAGGATTTCATTCTCCTTTATTTTTTTTTCTATCAAATTTTATCTTTATTTTTTATGACTTTTCTACTTTAATAAATTTTTTAAATTGATTTGTTTTTATTTTTTTAACATAAATTGGCTAGGAATATAATTTCTCGACTGAGTTCAAGTTTCTAAGATTTCATGGGTTATGAATTTGAGAGATTAACTCGGGTTTAGAAGATTCACCTGAGTTTTCTTTGTTTTTTCTTGTTTTTTTTTAAGCTCATGTTTCAACATTTATTTATTGGAGATTGCAAACCATTATATATTTTTTTCTATAAGATTTTTCACTGATTTTGAAAATGACCCTTTTTAATTTATATATTCTTTTCAAAATATTTTTTTAATTTATATTTAAATTAATACCATTTCTCTTTAATTTTTTTAATTTAACCTTTTTTATACATTGTAATTATTTTATATGTATTTTTTTTAATGATTATTCTACTTCATCTGCAATTCCTTTTTATATTTTATATAAATAAACTTTATTTTTAAAAATAAATTGGATAATATTTCCAATGTGTGTAACATTGCATAATATTTAATTTATTTTATTCAATCAATTTCATCTATTTATCTATTTTTATTATTATTGAATTAAAAAATTAATTTACATAGAAAAATTCATTAAATATAAGTGGATAAATGACTTATATAGTGAGATTAAATATTTTTATTTATATTTATTTCTTAGTTTTATCAATTTCATCTTTTATTATCATTGATTAATATAAATAATTTTAAATTTATTTATTTAAATGCATGAACAAACCGTTTGATTTATACTTAAAATTGGTATGTTGTGAAAAAAAAAATCTAGCCCACGTGGCATCGCGTGTGAAATAGCTAGTTAGCTTAATTGATGTAAGGAACCATGGCAGCTGTGCTGCAAAGCCAGGCCATCACGGAAAGAGGAAAGAGCGAGTGAGCTGTGGTCCACCAGTCGCATTTTCACTCCTCGTCCATGTAACTGCTACAAAATAACACACCTGATACCCTCGCGTCCTTCCTTACGTCATCACCCCCTCTCTCATAAGTCCACGTGTCCGCGCTCCCCTCCCTTTGACTCTCCTGATCAACACGGTGAGACCTCCCAGGTTCAACCCACTCTCTCACTATATATACCTTCCATTCGAGCCGCCATTTTCATTATCCGCACCACAATTCTCCCATTTCCACCGAGAGCAAAAGAAAAAGAAGAAAGGAAGGCCGTTCCAAATTGCAATTTTTTTTTCTTGGATCAGGTTATAATCAGTTCAGTAGCTAGCGAGAGTGTCCAAAAGAAAAAAATTAAGCAAACAATTAAAATAATGGTAAAACCATCATCGTCATCTGGGCAACAGTCTGATAGAAATCATGAGCCCAAGTACAAGGGTGTTAGAAAGAGAAAGTGGGGGAAGTGGGTGTCCGAAATCAGACTACCCAATAGTCGGAAGAGAATATGGTTAGGATCTTATGACACGCCCCAAAAAGCTGCGCGTGCATTCGACGCAGCCTCGTATTGTTTACGTGGTAGCGGTGCCAAGTTTAATTTCCCCGACAATCCACCGGACATTGTTGGTGGGCAGTCACTTAGTTCGCAAGAAATACAAGAAGTCGCTGCCAGGTTTGCTAATGAGGAGCCAACATCGTCGTCGATTGCTATGAGAGGTGAATCATCAGAGCATGTGGAGAATGACACATCATCGTCGTCTGATGCTGGAGCTGGAGATACTATTGATTGGTCGTTTTTGAACTTGTTGGATTCTAGCGAGGGTGCTTCAGATTTTGGACTCTATCATGGGCTGGACCATATGGGTGGTGATTATTATGCACCACCACCCCCTCCGTCTGAATATAGCATCGGTGGGGATGATCACAATGGAGATGAAGCTTGCTCTCAACAGTCATTTCTTTGGAACTTTTAAAGGGATTGATTCAAATTTTGATCAATTCTATCCTAGATTCTTTGTATAACTCAGGAATTCCGGCGAGTTTTAGCTGCCGGCTCCCTGATCTGATTCTTCTACAAAATCCACACAAATGCTGCTCCGTTTTTTCCCCTCAAGTCCAGGAAGGATCTGGCATGTGACACGGACACGACCCAGTTTTTTTGCGCCATCTTCCAGCATATAGGAATTAATTATTTTTACTCCTAGAAACAAATAATGGTGTCCATTCATTGCAGATAGCCATTGTTTTAGGAGGTATACTCTCTATGATTTTTTGTCCCATACAGTTCCAATAATGTGAAATGCCCATTGTTTTTTCTTCTCTTTTTTCTATAATCATGAGGCTATCTCTGCTTAACAACATGGAAGAACTGTTGCATAAAAAACCATACTTCTTTACCTGCACGTACTCAGTTACTTACTGATCATAGCAATCCATATCTGACCTAGTAGCTCAATGATGTTTATGGATTTAATGAATTGATTTTTTTTAACCATACCTAAACAAGTTTGTGGTGTTCTTTATCAATGACATCTTAATATATTCTAGAGATCAAAAAGAACATGAGCAACATCTCATAATACTATTAGGAATTTTGAAAAGAAATCAATTGCATGCAAAATTGAATAAGTGTGAATTCTAGTTGGATAAAATAGTCTTTTAGGACATGGGATATCCAAGGAAGGAATAAGTGGTTATGTTGAATTGGGAATAACCTACCACTATGATGGAAATTCATGGTTTTCTTAGACTAACTAGATACTATCAACAATTAATAGAGGGGTTTTCATTGATAGCTACATCAATGACATGAACGACTCAGAAAATAAGTGAAATTTGTATGAGATGAAGAACGTGAAGCAAAAAATATGGATTGGAGCAAGAAAACTCTACGAAGTAAAAGAGTTCCTCCAGTAAAAGTATTGTGAAGAAATTCACAAATAGAAAAGAAGACTTGGCAGAAGGAGTTGGAAATGTTGAATGAGCACTAAAACTTGTTTTCAAATATAGGCATGAAAATAAATTTTAAAGATAAAATTTATATAAGGATGATAGAATGTAAATCATCTATGTTTAAAATAAAGAAATAATTTAAATAAAAAAATAATGTAATATAGAAAAGATATAAGATGAATGAAAGCTAAAAATTTAAAAGTTTATTTAGTGTAATCATCTGAACGGACTAATCGAGAGCCTGTTTATAAAAATTAGAAATTGTGATTCAAATCTTTCAAATTATAATTGATTAAGAAAAAGCGAAGAAGAAAATTATTTAAATTTCAATAATAATATGAAACACATCGTGTATTGATAGTATTATATAAAACAATTTAGAGCACAAGACATGTTAATATGGATATAACCAAGATGTGCTTAGAGCGTGTTTGATATTGTGGTAGCTCTTGTGGTTGTGGTTTGAAAAAAATTATTTTACAAAAAGTTCTTTTAGTTGAGGTTAGTTTGAAAAAATAGATATTTGATTAAAACTGTGGTTGAAATTGAGGTTGAATAAAAAGTAATTTAATGTGCTTGGTTAAGAATGCTTTTGAAATTGAGGTTATAAAATAATTTTAAAAAATATATATTCATATTGCTGGTTTTTAATTTAAATATTGTAAATTTAACTATTGCTATTACATCATAAAATAAATAATAATTTATATAAAATATTATTTATTATTCCATTAAACTATTCATAATTCCAATATGTATGAAATATATTCGACAAGAACTACACCATAATTCCAATATATATGAAATATATTCGACAAGGACTACTGTTTTCACAAATTTCTTAAAAGCGCAATAACATCAGGTAAAATATAATCAAGAACAAAATTGAGATTGCGATCAAATTCTGTAAATGCGGCGTTATCAAGCGATCTCTGTCTAATTTATGTTGTCATTGAATAATTTTTAACACTAGTTTTTCAAATAAAACACAATTAA
>NW_011500110.1:186620-186880 GCF_000495115.2 Populus euphratica
TTTTTTTTTTTATAGGGTCGGACCCGGTTCAATGCATTTTTAGCTTTGATAAACCTAGCCGACTTGAGTTTTATATCTAACTGGATGAAAATTAATTTAATTAAAATTAATTAATGAAACAGGTTAATTTATGAATCAATTAAAATCAGAATAAAAATTAATTTAATTTTAAAAAAATTAAATCAAAACTTTATATTTTAAATTAATTTGAGTTAATTCATTAAACTTTAATGTTGGGTTATAACTATAATAACAAGTTA
>NW_011500110.1:187090-201402 GCF_000495115.2 Populus euphratica
TCTTTTACAAAAAACAGCCATGGAAAGTGACACAAGGGGAGGGAAAAAAAAAAAAAACAACATAAAATGGGGAAAAACTAGAACAAAAAAAGAACGAGATCCATGACATATGCAAAGCCATTCACATTGCAGACAAAAAAAGCCTCAACCAAGGTAGGCGAAAGAAGTGACACAAGGGGAGAAAAACAAAACAACATAAAATGGGGAAAACTAGAACAAAAAAAGAACGAGATCCATGACACATGTAAAGCCATTCACATTGCAGACAAAAAAAGCCTCAAACAAGGTAGGCCAATCAAATCAGAGCAGACAAAAAAAGCCTCCACCAAAGTATGCGTATCAAATCAAATCAAGAATGATTGGGAGTGTTTTTTTAATTATTTTTTAAAATATTTTTATATATAAATATATTAAAATAATATTTTTTTTATTTTTAAAATATTATTTTTAATAATAATACATTAAAATAATTTAAAAATACTAAAAAAGTATTAATTTAAAGCAAAGAAAAAAATTAAAAAAATAAATTTTTTAAAAACACTTTTAAAATAAAAAAAATATAAAAAAATATGGCCAACATCTAAAAGAGAAATACTAAATCAATTATCTTACTTCTCTTTTTCTTTGAATTTTTTTTTAATCTCATCTCATTTTAATTCAATTTAATATTCATAAAAGAACTATCTAAAATTTTTTAAGATATACTTTATATTATTTTCTAATATATTTTTTTAAGTAAATATTAATTTACATTATTTAATATTAATTTATTTTAAATAAATAAAAATTATAAAATTAGAATTTATAACGATGTGGTTATCAAAATTTTATTATCTTATTAAAAATATAACTAATATCATTTATATATTTTTAAAATAATATCAACTTCAAATCTAACTTAAATATAATCGGCATTTACTTTCAGCAAGGAAAGAATTGCATAACAGTACTCTTTTGCCTGCACAGATTCCAAAAAAAGATGAAGCAACGTAAATATACCATATTAAAATTGCAATAAAGACAAAAAAAAAAGGAAACCAACAAAAAAAAACCCTTTAAAAAAAGATTTCTTTCAATTTTTCTCTAAGAAAAGATCGAGAAGTCGGTGAATCAATTCCTGAATTAAACGGGCAAATCTACAAAGAGAATCAAATCAGAAAATGACTGAAACACGCCCAAAAAATAAAATTTTATATTTTAATATCAAGACAACTAGCTCATCAAGAGGTAAAAATAATCAACACCCGCTCCTCTCTTTCGGTTGCATCACCATGCTAATTTATAGTAAAAGACTAGTTGCCTAGTTTATATTGCGGGTTAATTTTTTATTTTTATAAAAAATATTAAAAAAATTTAAAATTTAAGAGTGTTAAATTTGATTGCAACACCATACCTAATAATAATATTTATATTATTAATAATAATATTTAATTTTTTTTTGTCTAAATTCTTATATTTTTTAATCTTTAAAATATTAATGGTTTTTCTAGTAATAATAGTATTTTTTTTAAATTTATGACTTATTATATTAATAATGTTAATTAAAAATTTATAATAAACATAATAATTGAATCCCGATAAAAGACCCAAGTGAAATGGTTCTTGATGCCGAACCCAACAAAATTGGGTCCAGACACAAGATGTAAGGCTAATTGGTTTTACATCTGAAGTACCCAAGAGAATTATAATAAAAATAATAATATTTATAACACAAATAATAATATTTTTAATATGAATACTTTGAGTTATAATAAAAATAATAATATTTTGAACACAAATTATAATATTTTTGATAGAACACTTTGAGTTATGATAAAAATAATAATATTTATAACACAAATAATAATATGTTTTATATGAATACTGTGATTTATAAGAAAAATAATAATATTTATACAATAAATCATTTTATTTTTGAGATGAATACTTTGAATTATAAAAAAATATTTATAATATAAATAATTATATTAATAAACCCAAGACCCAAGAACCTGAGATCCTAATAAAGGACCCAAAAGTATTGAGTTTCGACATAGGACCCAAAAGACCTGGGTTTTGATGTAGGGCCCAAGCAAAATGGGTCTTGATGCAAGATCCATAAGCAATGGGTTCTAAAGCCAAACCTAATATCATTAGGTCCTAACGCAATACTTAAGGCCAAGGCGTCTTGAGCGGGTCCTTGAATCTGCTCACCTGGTCAGTAGTCATATGTGCGGGTTTGGCCCCAACATCCAGGGCAGCCTCAGTTGGCACGCAGGTGTCTCGGGCTTGCCAGCCCCAATACTAAGTGTCTATAGTTTGGGGCTTGCAGCCTCAACAAAACTAGAGTTGACCATTTTCTCCGTAACCATCTCTTTAATGCCATATAAATCCTAATGAAAAGATAACTCCACCCTCCCTCTGCAGTCTTTCCAACTCTCTGTGGTAAGGGCAGTTCTGTTATTACACTGCTTCAATCCACTGTGCTTTGTATTTATATATACAGTAACAAGGACATTAATCCCTTTTAGTATATTGTATAATTTTCTTTTTTTATATATCTTTTACTTCTGTTACACAACTAAGAAACATTGTTATGTTTGTTCTAAACATTTAAAAATAAAAAGATAGCTTGAATGGACCACATTGAGGTTTTTTCAAGTAATTCCTGAATAATCTTAATTTATCATCATTTGTAGTATTCAGAACTCCTTGTCTTACATTATAAGCATGTCTAAACTCTCAGTCACTCTCAAGGTTAAAACCAATCATAACAACTTTTTTATAGCTAAAGTTGAAAGGGATGTTGCACCACTGATACTAACAGTAAAAAATTATATAATGTGGTCTCGTAATAGGAGGGTATTGTGTTTGATTGTCAATTTAGTAAGCAGAAGTTTTCTGGTATTGGTGTGCCCACAATTAAGTAAAGCAAAATATTTTTTGGAAGTTTTTTTTATTGAAAGGCTAATCTTCTCAGCCATAATTTAGATATAAACATATAAAAAATAACATGTTTGAAAGTATTTTTACATGATAATGGGTGTGAAAGGGAATACAAAGGATAACATGAAGGCTAGAATAGATATATTTTTGTTTTATCACCATAAGAATATGAAGTTGATTTATGATGAGTTATGGGTCACAAAACTCAAAATCAATTTTGTCTCATACAAGAATGCACAATTACTTATCTATTAATGGTTTAAGAGTTTATGTTTTCTTAATAAACAAAAATACTCACGAAACTAAGAGTTATTTAAAGCCAAAATGGACACAATTATGATAACAAATAAAAAACTCATGGTCCATTGTCTGACCCTTTTTGTCCAAAACAGGAACCAAAAGCTACCTAAAATACTCACAAAACTAAAAGTTGTTTAAGGTCAAAATGATCACAATTATGATAACCAAATAAAAAAAAATCAAGATAGAGAATTATATGAGTATTGCTGTCTTGGTGTACACCAAAAAATAAATAGCTTTAGATTTCACATTCATTAATTAGTTGAATAAATTAGATATTACTTTACTAAGAAATGTTCAAAGCCTTAAATTACATATCCTAACATAGTGATCTAAAAATTTATTTTCACTTTATGAATATTTGAGTCTTCATATACTAGCAAGAAAAATTCCATTCATATAGGGGTATTAGAATTTGTTTTTAATAAATATAGTTAATATTTCAAAAGGAAAGGAGATTATGAACTTAGCTTCCTTAGTTACCACCCTTTAATCATTTATACTATCCCAAACATTTAATTGTATTTTCCAACTGAAATGAAATATTACCACTGAAGTTACACTTTACACAATATTAACCAAAACTAACATTGCTTGGAAAAACATTATAATAGTGTTTTCATGGTTTTCCTCTTTCTACCAAAAAAAAACTTAAAACTAGTTATTTGGGGTATTTAAGTCATTTTACAAAGTTCATAAGGCATTACTAAATTGACCGGGGACAAATAAGTTTTTTTTTTCAATTTCAAAAATACGGTGAAATGACCATAATACTCTTAAAAGAAAAAAAAAATAAAACTAACATCAAAAGGTATTTTTTCACAATAGCATTTTTTTTTTATTATTATTAGTTTAGCTAAGAAGCAATTTAATATTTCAATAAAATATAAAAAAACTTAAAAAAAAGTTGTTGGTGTATACAATGTACGTGCCAATATATCAGAGGTGCTCGCGCCTGCCGAGCAGTTTGTGTGGTGCCTTCCTATGGCTAAAGTCTTCCATCGTGTCTTTGAAAGTATCGTAGCGTCCTTTTTATTTTAGGTGGTACGTGTTATTGGTGGTGGCACAGTTTGTCTTGGTGGTACTTTTTTCCTCTCTTTTCTCTCTCTTCTCGAAATTCATATTTTCCATGCAAAAGTTTTTACTTGTTCTCTGATTTATTGGGATTTCTAATTTGATCTTTATTATTTTAATTTTTAATTTTAATTTTAATTTTGGGTCTTTTTTTTTTGTAAAATTTTAATTTATTTTCAATTTCATCTTTTAATCTTGGTTTTGGATATGTTACTTTTTCAATATAGTCTTTATTCTTTGAATTGTTTTCTTTTTGTTCCTTTTGGCAAAGTGATTTTTCTTTTCAATTTTACCCTTCAATCAAAAATTTATTTTTATTTTTTATTTCAATTTTGATCCTTATGCTTTTGATTTTTTAATTTTTTTTTTTCCTTTTGTTAAATTGATTTTTATTTTCAATTTTACCCTTTAATCAAAAATAAATTTTATTTTTTATTTCAATTTTGATCTTCATTCTTTAATTGTTATTTTTTATTCTAAATGCTTTTGTATATTAATTTTTTTTTTCAATTTCATCCTTCAATATTTGATTGATTGAGAATTGAACTTCTTTGTTTTTTTAGGTAGAATGATTCTAGCCTAATAACCTAGATTACAAGCTTGAAAAGTTAACATGTTGACATTATTTTTAGTGTTTTTTTCTTTTTACTTGTTTTCTATTATGTTTTCACCATTCGATATTTTTTTTAAATGAGCTTAGTGATTTATTATTATTATTGGATTATCCAATCTCATAACTTAGACTACTAGTTTGATAGAATAACCAGGGATGGCTTGACTCCAATTGCTAGGGTTAAAGATTTATTATGCTAACTCAAATTAACCATGATTAATTTTTTTAGTTTTTTAACCTAATTTCATCTTTTCATATTTAATGGGTTGAAAATTGAGTTATATTATTTGTTCCCTTTTAGAAAAAACAAATCTCAGACTATAGTGATCACCTTTTTTTAATTTGATCTATATATTGTCATTGTATTTTTTTAACATCTAATTAAAATAAAACTAATTTATTTTATGTATTTACTACACCTAGACATCATTATATATATATATATATATATATATATATATATATATCCCGGCAACATAGTGCAAGTCAAACCTAGTCTAGATTATTAATCCAAAGAAGAAAGAAACAAGATTAAATCATTGGAGACATAATGCAATCCATTGTCAAAAACAGAGTAAGCATAGACTTGGCAATTTGCAGTATCATCACTGGAGATCGTGCTTGATTTATAATCCAACATTTTAGCAACAGCAATGGAGTACCAAAGGGCCTGAAGTATCTATACTAGGAGAGGACATTTGGCTTCAAAGAACTCACAGCAAAGCAAAGGTATCAAAACTGGCAGTGAATTCGAATTAATTTCATTTGGAAAGAGATTCGGCAGCCAAAAGTGTATAAAAGTAACAACGGAAATAAAACTAAAGGGAAACAAGTAATACTTGTATTTCATGCATTCTCTTGTCGATTTAGATTAAAACTGTTGCATGATATGCACAGGAGACAATGATTGGTTAAAACCAAGTAGTGGATGGTTGAGAATTTCAACATAGCACTCTTATAGACTTTACAGAGACGCTGATTACAAAGAATCTCAAAGTCCAGCGTGGTGTATACAAGCCTGTAGTTGATTCGTTTGGTAAATATGCTTCATTAATTCTCACTTATATTTGTGAACACGAAACCTTAGGTTCTGCTGCAACCGAGTTTGAACCTGCTGACCTTCATTCTTCCGTCCAAAGCAAGCGCCAACACATCATATTCCTCCACATACCAGAGTTCAGAAACAACTGCCTGAATGACATTCATGAGAGAATGCCATCATTTGTCCAAGGAAAGACGAGGGGAAAGAAAAGGCTTACGTATGCCAACATACCTCAAATCCACGGATTTTATCGTTTAGTCTGGCAACAAGCTCATGGAAAAATCGGAGTTCATCTAAAGGCTCCTGGGTGGGACAATAATCAACAAAAGAAAGTGAAAAATAGTATGGATAATAACAATGCAAGCAAGCAACTGATCGTCTATATGATGAGATGATTGGTTGAATGGGAACATTAGAAAAAACCTTCCTCTAGGCATGTGCACATAAGAGGGCATCCTCATGGCTCTTAAGGCATGACCAGAAAGAAAGCATTTCATGTAAATTGTTGAAATAGAGGATTGCCGACAAAAAAGAACTTTATTACAATGTCCATATTGGTATGACAATCATTCATTCCATAGGCTTCTTAAAGGGTAGAAAAGGAGAACAAGACGTTGCATGATTTTCTGGTTGAGTATGGTTCCATTATTTGAAATAAGTGACCACGGGCAGGAGCTGAAGTAAGCAATTGAACAAGACAAAATCATCAGATAATTAATATAATACCATGGGAGGAGATTTAGGATGACCCAAAAGCCTTGCAAATGATGTGTGTAGAATAGCATCATCATACTGCACGACATATGACTGCGAATTAGTATTAAAAGTAAAGCACATAGCCAAGATTGCCATGTGTTCCACCAGACAACATGAATAAGAAATCCAAAAGTCCAATAGTTAATTAGAAATTCACATGGTTCTTACGAGTTGCTTCTTTGGGGCATGTGGAAGTGCAGTTTTCAGTTTAGCCCGAATGGTTAAGGGATCTGTTCCAGAGATCACCTACAAAAAGTAACAAAGCAGTGCTGTGAATTATTATACTTTTCTACTTACGAATTCTTCAGAATGATTTTCATGTTTCTTTACAAAGATGAAATATACGAAACGCTTCAAACAAATAATGGGGCTTAAAATACAGTGATTCACCTATCTGATTGATCTACCAAAAAAAGACACCAACTAATACAACAGCAATAATAAGCACAAACCATCAACTCACAAAGGCTTGAACTTGAACAGCAGAAAAGGCTCTATGAAGGACGAAAAAAAGTGAAGGCCACCAGGTTATCCAGACCAAAGAACAAGACTTTTAAATCATTTTTCTAACTCTAAAGCAGGAAAGGAAAAAAGAAAGGAATTGTACTAGCAATAATGAAAAAAATCTACAGTTCCTTTCATTTTGAAGGTTTTGTTATTAGAAACATCTGCTTTTTAGGTTCAGAAACATCAAAAGCCAACCCTCAGCATTTTGTACGTTGGGCAGGATCCACCATTTTGAATGTGATGACAACTTCCATGCCAACATAGAATCTCTTCAGCACTGTTTAAGAACAGAAAAGGGGCCATTCCAAGAGGCTTGGATATCACAATCACCATTGTAATGAGAAGCATAGGAACAAGCTGCTTCTTTGGTGGCCGAAAGTACGGTCAGAATGAGAAAATTTGGAAAATCAAAATACACATTGATTACGGCCCAAAATGCTCCAATTGATCTAGGAGAGACAAGAAAGTCACTGAAAGCAACCTGCCAGCATCCCAGAAGCACGCCAGTTGAAGTCAAAACCACTCTATCCAAGACAATTTTTAAGGGGCAGACGGAGTCTGCAACAGCTTTGACAGCATTTACTTCAGCTTCGATCTGACAAAACAAAAGAGGATTCAAGACATTAGTATTCTGGAAGGAAGTGAAAAGACACATAGAATAGTTCTAGAGATGATTTACCTCATCTTCAGTGCCAGGAACAGGTTCAATATGATGTGAGGCATGAAACATGCTAGAATGGTATAGGCTAGAGTTCTGAAACCAAACTGCTAACCAAAGCACAAGTGAGGATTTAACAAGATAACAATTCAACAAGAAGATAACAATACAAAAATATGGAAATGCCAAATGAGGCTGTTTTCATGCGAATGTAAATATCAATACAATTGATGACATTAACATATGAATTGGCAGGCCAAATAATTTCATACCTTTATCAAAGTATGAACTAAATGTACTCTTTACATTGTCCCTGTGCCAAGCAGAGCATAAATATATGATTTAGGCATTGATCAAAGTAGGAAAAATGGAAATGTAAACAAATGCAGAAGGTAAGAAAGAAAATGTACCAAGAATCACAAATTTGTAAAATATGAACATTACATCAATGTAAAAATCCATTTTGTAAGAAATATTGAGCATGCATTCAAAAAAAGAAATCAAAATGGCACGTGTTAGTCTAATGAAAAGATATTATTAAAAGATTACAATAAACATCACCCACAACCCGCTAAAAGAAAAAAGAAAAACCAAAAAAAAAAAAACAATGGTTTCTCTTGCAAACCGTGTTGTTCAGTTTGTTCAATCAGACTTAGTCTTGGATATTTTCATTGTAACATGTTCCATTATGTAGTTTTACACTGATCAGTTGTTAAATGGACCTACAAAGACTAGGTTTATATCCAAACAGCAGCCATTGTTATGCCGACACCAATAAAAGCAATTCATTACCAAAAGTGAATGTCAAAGGGAAATGATGAATAAACTCTCTAGAAATTTTGCTGAAACCAACAAAAATGTTCAGCCACATGTCATACTTTTAGAAGAATTAGGACTGGGCAACTAATTAGTTTGTCACGGTCAGAAAACGCAATTTAACTAGCTTAGACACTAGCTTTAGTAGATATGGTAAGCTTATCAAATCACTTTGTTTTCTTATGGTTGTAAAGGCCGATTAGCTCATAGATGTGGGGCCTCAAAGGACAATAAATGGATTGTAGGTTTTCAAAACAACAAGAAAAGGAGCAATTGCCTTGTCGCATACAAAAATGTATTGCCCAAAATCCATTAATGGAGCACACATGTAATGACATCTCCATGTGGCGTCTCCCCCCCCCCCCCCCCCTCTTAGTTAAACAACTTTAAGAACATAGCCTTGGTGGTCAAGATCTTGCATTTCCTAAAATTTTATGTTTTATCGGCAAAAAATCCAGAGACAACTGCCCACTTCATCTGAAATAAAAAGACAATCTCCAGCACAAGGTGCATTTCTTCCCTTAGAGGAAATCTACTTCAGGAAGTATTATGCAAGCTAATCACAAGGGATAAGAACATGATATCTAATAAGATTCTTAGCACAGAAAACATCAAGTGGATTGTATGCTTTCATCTGGCTGAGAGAAGAACAACTAAATGAAATTGAATAAACTCATCTTGTTGCATTATATTTTACACAGTTGATACGTAAGGGCAAGTTTTGTTAAAAGGACTCTGAAAACAGTGTCAAGAGTCTAAGATTATAACACAGAAGCAAATGTTTCATTTAGGTCCAAAAGTTATATATTTTGCTAGCGTATTAGATTCCCACTCATGTTTTATTTACTGGTGGCTAAAACATATTCGTTTTTCTGCCAATTTTATGGCCTAAGGTTTACAATATGTCTAAAATAGCAATCTGCTGATCTTAGGAATAACAATAAATAAAAAAAAAAGGCATGAGAAACAAAAGTAAATGCTCACGAGATGGGCACTGAGTATTCTGGGCTAAGATACAAAACATTAGCTCGGACAGGAGGGTTTGCAGCCTGTACACAGAAGGAAGCCACTATTCACTTTTCAAAATGATGGAAATAGGAAATAAAACTTTGAACTAGTTATGACTCAATTCACCCACAAGTTACCTTCAGCACAGGTGTTACAGATCCATCCTTAAGGGTGAAAACATCCGAGAGCAACAGTGATTGAGAAGTTTCACCATGTTTGAGGAAAGCTGCTCCACGCTCATCCAAATCCCTTTCCATTTTATCATACAACCTTGACCGCTGCTCCGAATATTTATCTAATGCATGTATTTTTCAAAGTTAATGTCAGCCTTTTATTCTATAGCATGCATAAATGAGTTTTTTCCCCTGTCTAGACAATCACAACACAAAGAGAGAGAAAAAGAAGAAGAAGAAGACATAAATTTTGCAAAACTGAGAAGTCAGTCTTCATAAAAGAAATGATGATATGCATTCATTGTGTTCGACTATTTCTCACCTACCAAAAAGACCAAATTGAAGTAACAGAGAATGTCACCTGAAGACGAAGAAGAAGAGGAATTTTGGAGAGCCATATGGAAGAAAAAGATGTAGAAGAAGATGCAAATACACCAAATTAAAATCACAGTTTTGGAATGGCTCCACCAATTCCCAACACCAACTGCAAATGCCCTTGCCATCTCCAACCAAAAAAAGGCTAATGAGTTCTTACTATTAATATCCCCATCTGCAACTCACATACAAATACTCTGATGTCAAAATCAAATCCCCTTCCCTTTTCTTATCACAATTTACAGTAACCGAACTCAGCAATAGTTAAAAAAACAATTGAGATTTCCATTAGAGACCGGGACATAAAAAACCCACCACTTAAAACATGAAGCACAATCGTAAGCCTTACCTTGTACAACCCAGCCAGACAACAACAACCTCCAATTTTATTGCATGAAGTGCTTGTGAATTCAACTTCTAGTTTGATCTCTTATAATTCTGTCCTGGATGTTTTATTTATTGTGTTTAATTACATATTTCCCCTGTAGGTTTCAATGTGGTCCTCAAAGTTATTCTTGTAGTAACCATTCCAATTAGGTTGCGCTCACAAGAACGTACGTAGTTTTTGTATTGGATAAATTTTTTTTCAGTGAAGTAATCCCTATTTTAGAACTTCTTAATTATTTTTTAAAATATTTTATATTTAAAAATATATTAAAATAATAAAAATAATTCTTTTTAATTTTTACAAATCTATTTTTGTCATTAGCATGTCAAAACAATCGGAGAACACCAAAAAAATTAATTTAAAATAAAAAATAAAAATTAAATTATTTTTTTAAAACACTTTTAAAATAAAAAAATAATCAAATTATTTTATTATTACTATTATTATTAATTAGAACTATTTACATTGTGTAACTCAAAACTTGACAAGCCTCCATGTAAAATTAAAAGTTTTCCAAGGTGAATTCTACCAAGTTGAGATAACCATTTTTATCAAATATTTGGTATACTAATTTTTTTATTATTTTATTTAAATATAGCACACCATTTCAACAATAATTAAATGCTAAAATCAATTAGGTCAAATTAGATAGGTTTAGATAGAATTATCTTAGGTTTAAATTAGGATAAGCCAATCAAAAATTGTATTTAAATATACTAATCTTTTGTTTAATATCAATTTTATTTATTTGGATTCTTGAAATTTGTTTAACAGTTCAACAAAATTATAAGTTCTTAGATGATTTTGATGTTATCATGAATTATATTATTTTTTTAAGAAAATCACAATTTACATCTAAGATCAAAGCAATTTTTAAACTTGTATAACACTATACATACTCACAACAAAATAATTCAATGTATTTATAAGATTGTTATTATATTTTTACATAGTAACATAAATGCCCTTGTATGTTCAAATTGTAAAATTACAAAATTGATGTCACCTACCCTACCCCTCTCTTCTACCCTTATAGCCACATCTTCTCCATTTTTCTCTGTCATTGGCCACCATTATCTAGTAGGATCAAATCTCATCCATCATTTTCTTTATCTCTTGGTAAAATTAGCCTAAATCTAATATTTGATGATCTTTTCACCTAATTGTTTTTCAAAAAATCTAATTTGATTTAAAAACTTGAGTAGATTACAAACATACAAATCAATAAACTCATAAAGCAAAACCCATTAATAAAAACCTAATATTTGAAGGGAAGTTACTATGTAATAAGACATGAAATAGTATTTATTATAATAATATAAAGATTAAATTGCCCTTAGCTTAGTAAACCTTTGAACTAGGTATTGAAGGCAAAATAGTTTTTTTACCATGATATAATTATCTTTAACAATTTATCCAAGGTTATGTTAGTAATTTTATTTTTTATGTACAATGACATTATTAATTTAACCCTAAATAAAAAAAATGAATACCTTTCCATCAAGGGTGTTTATGTATTTAATCATATAGTAAATATTATTGCACTTGCATTTCATTTCTTTTTTTAATGCTCATGAGCTCATGCATAACTATCACCTGGATAACGAACTAGCTAGATATGCTCTAAAAATGAATCTTATGAAGGTGTTTGACATAGCCATTTGGCATTTCATCCTCGTAGAAGTTAAGGCTATTATCATTTTGGATAACTAGAGATGTAAGCAAAACTCTTATCACCTATATTTGTTTTGTTGATGATCTTATGGTATCATGTAATGTTATTATGGACTTGATAAGAATTTTGTAAGGACCTTTGGATACCTTTATTGGGCTTTCTAAATTAGTCATTAACTAGGATAAGAGTTTTGTCTATTTATTAGGGGTGGATGAGACCTAAAAACTACTTTTTAGGATCATTTAGGGTTCAGATTAAGAGTTTTACTAGTTAAATATCTTAGTGTCCCTGTGATCAAAACCATATTGACTCATAGTGATTGTATACTTCTGATGGAGTGACATGATCTTTAAAATCAAGCTTTGGACATCAACATCCATACCGGCATGTGATTGATTTCTAAGATCGCTCTTAGCTCTAGGCCTTTTACTAGTTAGTCTCGGTAAAGCTCCCAAACGACGTATTTTTTTGAAATGAGGCCCCTGGTAACGTGACATAAAGACTCCTTATTTTCTTTATTTAATTGAAATTTCATTAACCTAAATTAAAACTAAACTAAAGGATAAATATGATAAATGAGGCAAAATCTACTGAAGTATTATACTACAAAAAATACTGATATAATATAAATGAGATGGATTCTATCAATATCCGAACTGGGTTCTTTACAAAAAAGAATTACTTCTACCAAAGAAGGGTTCTTTACAAGCAGTTTATGTACCTGCAGACTATTTAACCGACCTTGATATTGCCATGATATTTGCACATTTAGATGCTACTACTGTATTATCAAGAGGATTAGCTGCTAAAGGTATCTATCTAGTAGTCAATTCTTTAGATTCAACATCAACTATGCTCCAACTTCAGATAGTTGGTGAGGAGCATAGGTTTAACTTATGATGTATTTGGAAGCCCTCGTCCAAATGAATATTTTACAGAGAGCCGACAAGGAATTCCCTTAATAACTGGCCGTTTTGATCCTTTGGAACAACTTGATGAATTAATAGATCTTTTTAGGTTTGGTTGTCTTAAGTTTAAAACTATTTTTTTATTTAGATATATATTAGTCTACTATGTTCATCTTACCTCGCTCTATTGTTAAAAGGATTGAGAGTATTCTAATTGCCTTCCTTTAGAAAGGTTCCTCTCTTACCCACTTGAAGGCTAATGTTATATGGGTCTTAATTTGTTACTCTCTAAAGGGAAAGGGATTGGGGATTAAGAGGGTTAAGACTTGAAACATGACAGCTATTCTAAAAAATATATGAAGACTCTCTAAAAGATTTTAGACCCGCAGACTCTGTGTATCATCTCATATGGTTTTTAAGTCATATCCCGAGATATTCTTTTGTATTATGGCTTGGTTTTTTAGGTCGGCTTCCCACGATAAACAAACTTCATGCATATTGATTAATACTTAAAATTATATTTTTATCAAGATTTTATATCATTATTTTGCACATGAAGTATCAATAACTCCTTAACTAAATCATGTTTTATAATAAGAAGTCTGATACCATAAGGTACCTTTAATTTATGGTAAATCTTTATCCTAAATACAGGCCTATCATATAAATAAAAAGATTGATTGATGAGTTGAAGTATTGAAATTGAAAGGAGAAAGAGAAAGCCAAACTTAAAAAAGAGATGCTAGTGCAGTTCAAATTGGAACACTGTTCGGTAATTGGGTCATAACTGAAGTTGTAGATCTAAGATTTAAGGCTACTTTATATGGATAGAAAGCTAAGATATACGCCTAAAACTTTCATGTAGAAGTCAAGACTCAATTCTGTTGTTTGGAAGGTCAAATCTTAGCAATAACATAGAAGTCTGAATCTGTCCTGCAACCTAAACATTGTTCAATGTTCAACCCATATCTTGAGTTTTAGAAGTCCAAATGACCTCAATTTTTTTTTGGAAAGCTGAGATAATTTCCTAGAACTTTCATGTGGAAGTTTGGTTCAAATTATAACTTTATCAATGACGTTTTATTCAGACAAAA